>NC_056749.1:277067522-277207522 GCF_019279795.1 Protopterus annectens
ATTGTATTTTGTGCCATTCTGCACTAACTCCGAGCAGATCTGAGCATTGCCATTTAGATTCTTGACATGGTTAAATAATGCCTTGTGGTTATCTTTGGAGTCCTTGGCAATTTTTCTTCCAAAGCTCGCCTTGAATGATTTTATGAGGGATCGTAGTTTCATGCTAATACTGATCAGGGATGTCTTCCCTTCGTAGGATTTTACTCTTTTCTGTACTAGTTTCCTCCTTCTATTGTATAGCTTGTTTATGGCAGGAGTCCACCAGACTGGTTTCCTTTTCTTGGAGGAGTGAGTCTTGGTTTTGCTTGGAATGGCATGATCCATGCATTCTTGTAGGTGCCCATAGAATGCATTAGTAAAGAATTTTGCAGCTTGGACAGCGATATCCTTCAGCATGGGGGGCTTTGAAACTTCCCACCTCGGTCTTAAGTAACGTGAAGTTTGCTTTTGAAAAGTTTTTCACGGTTGTTTTCTTGTCCGGGGGTGGGGGCGGAATGTGGATATCCAAAGTGATTTGTTTATGGTCAGGTGTAACCAGCGAGGGGTTGACCTCCGGTGTGGAACACCAGTCGCTCATGTTGGTGATGACCAGGTCCAATATGTTGTCACCTCTGCTGGGAGTGTTGACCAGTTGAACCAGGGCATTTGAGTTTATAAATTCTAGGAAATGTTGGGCAAGGGAGTTAGTACTTGAGTAGTTCTCCCAGTTAATGTCTGGATAATTGAAATCACCCAATATTAGGGTGTTTGATAGGACCTTTTTGTTTCCCAGTGTTTCCAGGAATGCGGAATGGGGGTCCTGGGACATGGTGGGTGATCTGTAGCAAGCTACAATTTGAATTGCAGTTTTGCCCATTGTTAGTTGCACGTGGATGATCTCTGAAGCATCGTGCTATGCCACTAACATGGAAGTGTGGGTATCCTTGATGAATATGGTTACGCCCCCGCCTTTTGTATTTTGGTTTGGGTTCTGTGGCCAAAATGTATGGTATGAGTTGTAGCCTGGTAGTGCTGGGGTGCTCTCTGGAGCCTTAAACCAGGTTTCTGTTACTACACATATATTGATTTTCTCCATACTGAGAGTGCCTCGAGTGCATGCATTTTGAGGTTCAGACTTCTGGCATTGAGTAGCACTACCCTCAGTTTTTTGTTACTTGTGCTATTTACGGTGGTAGGTTTGTCTTTTGAGCCTTGCCTAAAAAAGGCACTATGGGTGTGGCAAGAGCCTTGGCCAGTATATGAAAGCCTAAGGGTGACAGGTGCAAGCTGTCTCTAGTGAAGCAGCGTGGCTTGTCGAGCATGTCATCCCAGGCAGACAGACACTGGATCCCCTTTGAATGACACCAGAAACTTAGCCAATTGTTGAAATTGAAATTTTTTTATTTATACCGTGGTATCATTCTTGGTGAGGGCAGGATGCTACTCAGGGTAACGGTCATACCGGCCTGGGCTATGTAATCAGAGAGCTCTTCCATGTCTTTTTTCATGTAGTCCAGAGAGGTACGGCTCAGGTCATTCACACCAACATGGACAATGACAGAGTCATATTTGTACTTGTTCTATAGTGACTTGAGTGCTTGTGTTATGTGGCGGATCCTGGCGCCCGACAGGCAGCTAACAGTAACCTTCTCCTTATTTAGCCTAGTGAGTGGGACTTAGTGTGCCTGACTGTAGAGTCACCTATCACTAGTATGTTGGGTATGTTATTTTGCCTTAAGGGCTGTGATTGCATGGCACACTGGTTTTGTGAAGTATGTGTTTCATGGTTTGTGTTGGGGGTGTGGAGGTTGCTTGGATGTTTGCTTTGGAGGTTTCTGTTGGTTTTGCAGATTTTTATTTAGAGTCTCCGAGTATGTTTTCATGTATTTATATGTGTTTTTTTCCAGTGCTGCTTTAATGGGTTTATGTGAGGCTGGTGGTGTGATGCAAGTATTTCCCTTCTCCTCTTGACTGTCTGATCCAGTCTTGGATTGAGAGAGCTTAGCCTCCAGTTTGGCTGTATAATTGCATCTCTCGCATGTATTAGTGTTTGGTGGTAGGAAGAGGGGGTTGTCTGTGTACATGAGGCAGTTGTAACATTGCCTCAAAATGCCCAGATTCATCAGTTGGACTGGAGAGTACACCTGAAACTGCCCTTTGGACATGCCCGGATAGGTACAGTGAACTGTTTTACTGGATGGCTGGTAAGGCTGAATAGAGAGCCTTGTCCTTCTGTACAGTACAGGAGGGTCTAGTGCTAGGGTTTATAAGTGCTTGCTATAAGTTTTGAGTAAGTGCCAGGCTGAGAAATGAGTGGCTTGAGTGCTTAAGTTGAAAGTTTAATTGAAGAGGAGACTTTGTGGAGCCGAGAATACTTGTACCCTAGCTAACCGCTGGTGCACAAAACCGGGCAAATACAGTATTTATAGCAGGGAAATGAAAGAGATAGAAATTAGCCCAAAATTGCCAATAAACTACTAATTTCTGGGCTGAAACCACTCCTCCAGGGACAGACAGGCTGCTCAAAGCTCCCGTCTCTCACAGGTAAACAGAGAACTTCCTTCTATCCAAGTAAGGTATGGGCAAACACAGAGATTTGTAACACCGCCCTGATTTCAGCACTAACCTGAAAACTGGACTATACTAGCTTAGAAAGGTGGGAAACAAGTGTGTGTGTATGTGTATGTATGTGTGTGTGTGTGTGTGTGTGTGTGTGTGTGTATATATATATATATATATATATATATATATATATATATATATATATATATATATATATATATATATATATATATTACACTCAAAAAAACACTTTAAATGCACAGAAAAGGATACTTATTGTTATATAACGCAGTTCAGAGTTGTAGTAAATGCGAGTAGTAGTAATAAGGATATTATATTAGGACTCACTCCTGGCTAAACCTCTTTATTTCCTCTTAAGTTTGTTATGCACCCAAATGTGTCTGACCTCCAGGGTGTAGCAGTTTGAATCACACCCCTGCCTGTCAACATTTGCTGATTGCTGAGGTAAATTTGATTCTTTTCTGCATGATATACAGTACATAATCATTTTCCACAAGCACTTTGGTACCCCCAGTTTTAATGCTTTCCCTAGCAACACAGTTTTGTCAGGAGCAGTTATTTCCATTGATATGATTCTGTCTTTACTAATCTAGATTCTGGCTGCTTTCTTATGGCTGATTTGGAGCATACATAGGTGTATCCTCTCAGTTAACAAATCCTGCTATAAAGCACCAGTCCAGGAGCTTATTTGTACTTTCATAAAACTAATGCAATCTGTTCATACCAGTGTCTGTGTTATAGCCGAAAATATGTTTTTTCTGCATGCTCCATCTTCTAACTCTACTATTTTAAATAGTTCTTGTGGAAAATCCTCATGTTCAGCCAGTCCTTCCTTCACTTCAACTACTGACTTCTGCAGCTTCTCATCTGCATAGCTACTTAAAGCTTCTTCTGTTTTTTCAGCCTTTTGTCATTTGACTTTATATATTTTTCCAGTATCTCATTTACCACTAAGTGTATTTGATTTATTTTTCTTCTAAGTTACTGGAAGCATCCCCCAGTACCAAAGGTGAAATTTCAAAATCTTTTTGCTGATCACCTGGAAAAGATTCTTCCAGTCAGAGCTTTTTCTTTTCTAGTTGAGTTTATCTTACTTTTTCCACATTTCTTCTTTGGTGGCATCCATGCAGTGTAATTTGCTGGCCAGTAACTGAAATTTAATTTTACCCAAATTTTGACTTTTACCTGATGTCTATATAGACCCAGCAGTAGAGACTTGACCTGTTCAAGAGCTTTGCTGAGACCACTTGCTCTTCATATGAGGCCTTTCCAGGGAAGGACGTACGATTTTCTAAACTTGACCTAAATTAGCTACATCTAGAATCAGTGATCAGTTTTTGATAGCTTTCTAAACTCGTGTGAACTTTGTGGACTGCACCCAAGTAGGCAGTAATAGGCCACTGCAGATCATAGTCAGGAGTGCTGCAGCTGAATAGGTGGAGCCTTCCTTTGGGAGACTTGCCAGACGGGGCAACACCATGTGACACCAGAGTCTTTATCAGGTAGCGAGGAAGTTTCTTACTTTGTTTTGAGTTGGCAGAGCCTAGAAGAAGAAGAGATACAGGGAGATTATACAGGTCCTTCACAGTGGTGAAGTCTTACTTTGTGATAAAAGTGGTCATTTACAGGTCTTGGTAAGCCTGGCCTCCTCCTTAAACTTTGTGTCCAGAAAGTTGTTCGACAGTTTTGACCACATCATTGTTTGTAGGAATATTAGTGAGTCTACAGCTCTGGCTATAACTGTAGCACAATCAAAAGTAAAAACAAGCTGCATGGAATTTTGCCATTAAAAGTGGTAATGGTTTGGCCATCGTATCAGGGAAGGATGGCACTTTTCATGGCTTAGTTGCTAAGGAGAACTGGAGTTTATACAGAAGAAATATCTAATGCAACAGAGGTGTACACTTGTCTGAAGCCTTGGACCATTGTTTGGTGTCATTGTAGCAAAATACTGTGGTCTCTGAGAGATTGTGAAAGAATTGGCTCAAGGATGTCTGGTGATGGATTCTACCCAGTCAGCAAGAAAGAGCTTTTATAGCATGCTTGCTTTTCTGAAGATGGTAGGAGAAGAGTCAGAGTGGTTCCAAACTGGCAGCATCGCATCCTTGATGACCATAGGGAATCTGTAGAGGTGCTGACCAAAGGGGATCAGTCACCTTCACCCATTATGCTCTTGTAGGTCTCTGGAGAGAGAAAAGAGGTGTGACTGGGGGTAGTCCATATTAGTACTCCTAAGTTTAAAGGTTGCAGCACACAAATCGTCCAGGAGAGCAAGAGGGAGAAGAGCTGTTCCCCTTGTCTATGTCATAAACAGTGGTCTGTTCATCTTAAGATTTCTCATGAGCTTGAGGAGCAGGGAGGGAGTCTAACACATACTCCCAGCTTTTTCATTGCCGTGGTCGGGCAGGCATGCTATAGGTATGTGATGGGTGTCGGGCAATAAAGAGATGGCACGTGTGCTTGGTATAGGGAATTTTTGAGGGACAGAAACCTTCAGCAGGCTTGATGTTGGCATCAGGCTATTTTTCCTAAGGGTGTATCTGTGGCTCAGGTTTTCAAAAAACATCAAACATTTGCTGATACTTGGGTCTTCAGTCCTTTTGCAGGACCCAACCGTACACCTACTGGGCTAGCAGATTTTCTGATCCTGAAGAGAAAGACTGTGGAAGTAGAAATCTCTGTCATGAGTACTCCTGATGAAGTAGCCAGGTGACTCAAGGTTCTCCAGGATTAGACTGGTTGCCCTCATGCTGCAGCTAATCATTTGGTGGTTGGAATGTACTAGCATCCTGCAGTGCACACTTGAAGACAGTATTGGAGGATGCCTCCTTCTTGGCTGTTTATCTAACAAGGAGTATAGGCTTGTCACACACGAGCTCAGCACCTGCATGACCTGGAAGGTTATTTTATTAACAGACTTGTCTTCAGAAGGCTTATGTTTGTGCTGGGTCCTGGGGCTACACCAAGGATTGTCCTGCCCATCTAGATGCTAGAAGCTCTCAACTGTGGCTGTATTGTTAGTGGCAAGGTAGGCTAACAGCTTTGTACCTTCATGTTTACGTAGTGGGTGTAGATTGTAGCAGACTGGCAGAAATAAAGTTTTACTGTTAAAATCATTTTTTATGACGGTGTATTGTGTGACACATTTACAAACAATGTTAATGAAGCTCCGTATGCACTCCATCATGTGATTGAGTTTTGTGATGTTAAGTTGTCAATCTCGCCTTCATTCTTGCTGGATGGGTTCGGAGCCGATCCTCGGCTCCGACTCGGCACTTGCTTTAGCTCGAGAACTCCTTTTACCAGCTCGAGGCAACCCTATATCCCATGATGCAAGGTGGAACTACCTCAGATCTCGTTTGCCGCTTAGCGAAAGAGGTCTCCTTTGCCAGCTGAGGTAAGTTTTTCTTAGTCAAATAAGAAAAAGTGTAGTTAGGGGTTTATTTTTCCCTGTTAGTGTTAGTGTAGTCTGTAATTAGTTACAGCCCACCCTATTCCTATTTTTCAACCTTTTATAAACTTTTATAAGTTTTAATTTTAAGTAGTTTAGTCAGGCCTAGTTCCCTTGGTTATCCCTTCCTGTGTGTTTGTGTAAGGGATTAATTTGTGTGTTTGTGGGGACTGTTTGTGTTCTATCCTCCTAAGGATGTCAAAAGAAGGCAAGGTCTCAGGCTTCAAGAAGTGTGACCAGTGCTGTCAGAAAATGTCTCTGACAGACGGTCACACTTCTTGTGTTTATTGCCTGGGGCCTTTGCACCTGCAGGACTCCTGTGCTTTGTGTCATGCTTTTAGCCAGAGAGTCCTGCAGGAAAGGAGGAATAAACTTATCCTCCGAGGTTTACTTAAACCTGAAGGTTCTCCTCCTAAATCAGGGTCAGGAAAACCTCATAAGCCACCGAAGGCTCAGGCTACAGTGTCCAAGCCTCCTCCGGTGGCTCCGGCTCCATCGGAGCCGATATCGGCTCTGGCTGGAGTCGACACTTCTTCGACTCAAGTAGTGGGTTCGGTGCCGGCTGGCTCCGATACCCTGACTGCTGTGGCCTTGTCGGCTCCTGCTGGAGCCGACATTTTATCCAGCTTCGGGGCCGAGAAATCCTCGGCTCCATCTGGGGTTCAAGGGACTTCGGCTCCGATGGCTTCGACCCGTAAGAGATCCCGGTCCCCCTCTATTTTGAGTATTCACTCGGCTCCGGGATCTCCTCTTTTGTCGGAGTGGAGCCATCGGAGCCGATCTTCGAGATCTTCCAGGCTGTCTGACCACGACTTGGAGAGGGTGGTAAGCAGGCTGTTGAAGTCTCAGGCACTGGCCCAAATGCTCCATAGCCCGTCTCAACAGACTTCGGCTATAGCCCCAATTCTTGAACTTCCTCCTCCGACTCCACACCAGAGTTCGGAGCCGGAGCTTCTTGGGACAGCGACTGTTTCGATGCCAGAGCCGATACATCCTTCGGCTCCGTCGTCCTCGGCTCCGATCTCCTCCTTGAGACCTTCCTTGGAGGGATCCGGTCGTCGGGTTTCCACTGTCTGCTCCGAGGGGGCTAGTGGCATCGGACCCTTGTCCGACCCCGCTCTCCCTCTCGGGGCCTCGGCTTTGGTAAGCTCGGCGCCGACATCGGCCTCAGAGCCTTCTCTCTCTTTGGAGCCGACCATTCCTGTCTCTTCGGAGCGGGTGTGTTCCGGCCTGCCGGGGAGAGGAGCCTTTGAGGTGATGAGGAGTGTCCTGGCCTCTGAGCCCGGTCAACGGTCCATCCCTCTAGCTCCTCCCTCATCAGTGCCTGCAGATGCCTCTTGCCAGCCTCTTGCTCTCAGGCCCAGGGATCCATCGCCCCAGGTTTCCCCACTGGGAATTTCCTCCTCTTCCGAGGTTTCTCCTGACCCTGCAGGGGAACCCCTCGGAAGAGGACGTAAGAGGAAACACACAGACTCCCTGAGTCTACTACATCTGATACCGACTTAGATGAGTCGGAGGGTTCCCCACGGTCCCCTCTGAGGATGTCTCCTTTTCAGACATCCTTGAGCTCCTCAAACAGAGGGGAATTGGCCCTCCATTGACCCCTCCGAGGATGAGTCGGTATACCTGGAGGCTTTGGATCCCGACCCTCCACCTCCTCGGTGTCTCCGCCATTCATCCCACTTATGCAGGTAGTGGCTCGGAAGGCGTGGCGGCTCCAGATTCTGTGGAACCTGTCCCCAGAAGACCATCCAAGTTCATTACGCCCGCCGGATAAACAGTTCCTTTCCAAAGGTGTCTCTGTGGATGCTATGGTGGTGGCGGCCACTAAGAAGGAACTGGCGGATGCTTCAGTACCTGTCCATCCTCCTAACAAGGATTCTAGGACCATGGACAGGTATGGAAAGCGGATGTTTTCTTCAGCGACCTTTGCTATGCTCGCTGAATTACCTTTGTCACTTCACCAGGCTTCAACGAGATATTCTCAAGGAACTGGGTGAAGTAGTCCAGGATCCTTCTGCTGCTGGGGCTCAGGAAAAGATTGCCTCACAGCTTGCTATCCTGAATTCCATATCTAACTCCTCCATGCGGCTCATATCTTATGCGGCCGATGGAGCGAGCAGGGCCGCAGGCACAGGAGTTGCTCTTAGACGCCAAGCCTGGATGCGGCTGTGTAATTTTGCGGACCCCTTTAAGGCGTCCTTCACTAATACCCCCTTTGATGGTTCGGCTTTGTTCGGACCTCAAGTGAAGGATACCTTGACCAGGTGTGAGCAGGACGGTAAAACTCTTTCTGCCGTTGGAGTCCAATTTTCCGCTCCTTCTAGACCATATCCCAAGGGTCAGAAGGGGGGGAAGATGTGGTTCCGTAAAGCCCAAGGAGCTACACGGACACACGTGGTCAGTTTACCGCCCAGAGGCAGAGGGGGTAACAATAATAGACGCCGCCCTAGAGGCAGGGGGGGGTCCTCAGAACCAGGGCAACAGGGAGTCTCTTCCTGAGAAGCCTTTTCAGCATCCCTGAGGTGTTGCCCGACTGTCCACCCTTGGAGGCAGTCGGGGGAAGGATTTCACTGTACCCAGTAGCCTGGCAATCCCTATCCCAAGAGAAGTGGGTACAGTCGATTATATCCGAGGGTTACAAGATCCCTTCGTAAGGTTTCAGACCTCCACAATCCCTTCCAGACATCTCACCCGGTCAAAGGGATTTGGCAAAACAGGAGGTTTCAAAACTCCTAGAAAAAAGAGCCGTCCAGACAGTACCGGCAGACCAAGTAGGATCCGCGTCTACTCAAGATTCTTTTGGTCCCCAAAAGGACGGGAGATTGGAGACCAATATTAGACCTGAGCAATCTGAACAGATTTGTCAAAAGGCAAGATTCGGATGGTCACGCTTCAGTCCATTCTGCCTTTTCTGGGCAAGGACAACTGGATGTGCTCTATAGACCTTCAGGATGCGTACTATCACATAAAGATTCACAGGCTCCAGGAGGTTTCTCCGCCGCTAGGGACCAGTCATTACCAATTCAGAGCCCTGCCCTTTGGCCTCACTTCAGCCCCCAGAGTGTTTACCAAATGCATGGCAGTGGTCACAGCTCACCTGAGACGTCTAGGATTCCAGGTGTTTCCTTATTTGGATGACTGGCTCCTCTCCGCCACCACCAAGTGTCAGCTTCTTCAGTCCAGAGACTACACCCTTCAGCTTTGCAAGAATCTGGGAATTTCAGTAAATTTCGTAAAATCTTCTCTGCTGCCTTGCCAATCTATCACCTTTATAGGCAGAGTTAAATACCGTCAAAATGTTAGCCAGACTAACAGATCAAAGAATTCTGGACATCCAAAATTTGTTCGGCTTCTGTTACAAAGCAACAAGATCAAAGCCAGGTTTGTCCTGAAAGTTCTAGGCCTAATGGCTGCGGCCATTGTTCTTTTACCACTGGCTCGCTTTCACATGCGTCTCCTGCAGTGGATGCTATTCACGCAGTGGTCGTATCACAATCTTCCGATGAGACACGAAATCTTAGTAACACAGTCGCAGGGCTCATCTGGGCTGGTGGATATCTTCCCCTCTTCTTCATCAGGGCCGACCCTTTGTTCCCCTCCTCCAATTGCCACAGTCACCACGGATGCCTCTCTGATCGGGTGGGGGCATTATCAGGGCAGGATGGTCCACGGACGTGGCAACCTATAGAATACCATCTGCACATAAATGTCCTGGAGATGAGAGCAGTGCTTTTAACGTTGCAAGCCCTCGACGACTTTCTTCCCACGGGACTATTGCAGTACAGACGGACAACATGTCCGTGGTCTGGTACATCAACAAACAGGGCGGAACCAGGTCCTATCCCTTATGTCGAGAAGCTCTCAGACTTTGGCAATGGGCGATCTCTTCTCAGCGGTTTCTGATAGCAACGCACATCCCGGCAGGTCCAACCTATTGGCGGACAGGCTAAGCAGATCTATTCTGATGCCTCACGAGTGGTCTCTCAATCAATCTGTAGTGGATCAGATTTTTCTGAAGTGGGGCACTCCTTGTTGCGATCTTTTCGCTACCCCTCAAAACAACAAGTGCCCAGACTATTTCACTCTATTTCCCCTTCCAGGCCAACCCCTGAGAGACTCTCTAACCCAGGATTGGCCTCGGGTACTTCTTTATGCTTTTCCTCCCTTTCCATTGATTCCACAAGTCATTCAGAAAGCCACCGTTTTGAGAGCCAAATTGATCCTCATTGCTCCTTTTTGGCCTCGACAGATTTGGTTTCCGTCTCTGCATCGTCACCTTCTGGTGCAGCTCTGGCATCTGGACCCAGTTCCGGATCTTTTGATCCACCAGTCGGGTCAGCAGCACCGGGCCATTCATTCTCTCAACCTCACTGCTTGGTTGCTCCACTTCCTTCCCTAGCCAGGCTACCAATGATTTCTGACTCAGTCAGAGACATTTTAGTGTCTTCTTTGAAGTCCTCCACTAGGACTATTTATGCTAGCAAGTGGCGACGGTTTTCGATGTGGGCAAACTCCAGAAATATTGATCCTTTTACTGCTCCCGTACATTCTGTTTTAGATTTCCTAGCGGAGGTTTTTCATTCGGGATCCTCGTCATCTACAGTCAAAGTACAACTGGCTGCCATTTCCAAGTATCATGTTGGCTTGCATGACAATAACATCATGTCTCATAGATTATGCAAGGCCTCTTTGAGAGGAGTTTTTCTCCTAAAACCACCTATAAAGCATCCTCCTCCGCAATGGGATCTAAACTTAATGTTAGCATCCTTGATGCTACCTCCTTTCGAACCGTCTGCTTCTTGTTCTTTGAAGTTATTGACGTGGAAAACTATATTTTTACTGGCTGTCACTTCTGCAAGAAGGGTTTCCGAGATTCAGGCTCTCTGTATTCGTTCACCTTATTTGGTTTTTCATAAGGACAGGGTATCGTTAAGAACTAACCCTTCCTTTCTCCCCAAGGTTGTATCTCAAACCAATATTAACCAATCTATAGATTTACCAGTCTTTTTCCCTAACTATTCTGACAGAGCTGAACAGAAATTGCATTTTTTGGATGTCCATCGTCAGCTCAGGTACTACTTGCATAGGACTAAACAAATTAGAAAATCGGACCAATTGTTTGTCTCTTATGCAGAAAACAGGTTAGGTCTTCCAGTTTCTAAAGTGACCTTATCCAGATGGTTGACTTCCACCATTTCCTATGTGTACTCTCTCAGAGGCAAACAACTACCTTCTAAGCCAAAAGCACACTCGACCAGGA
Source organism: Protopterus annectens (assembly GCF_019279795.1). Taxonomy (NCBI): domain Eukaryota; kingdom Metazoa; phylum Chordata; order Ceratodontiformes; family Protopteridae; genus Protopterus; species Protopterus annectens. The sequence continues at coordinate 277,078,799 of NC_056749.1, forward strand.
GTCTATCCACTTCTGCAGCTTTTCAGGATAGACTTCCTATTGATACCATTTGTGCAGCAGCTACTTGGGCCACGCCTCATACCTTTGTTTCTCATTACAAGTTGGATTTGGCCTCCAGAGATAGGGCCAGTTTTGGTTCCACAGTTCTCAAGAGTCTGTTCCATTGAGCCACCCGGGATACAGGTGCTAGGACGGTCCCATCCAGCAGAATGAAGGCGAGATTGACAACTTAACATTTAGAAGTTATGTACCTACCATAACGTTCCATGTTAGTTGTCTTCTCGCCTTCTTTCTTCGCCCCTCCCTCCTTCCCCTGGCCTGCACAGAACTTGAAGACTTTCTATTAGTTTGTTTCCTCTGGATCTTTGTTATGAGGACTTCTTTTAGGAAACTTTGTTCCTAATTTGGTTAGGATAACCTTTAGCAGGGTAAGTTAGCTGCCAAACGAGATCTGAGGTAGTTCCGCCTTGCATCATGGGATATAGGGTTGCCTCGAGCTGGTAAAAGGAGTTCTCGAGCTAAAGCAAGTGCCGAGTCGGAGCCGAGGATCGGCTCCGAACCCATCCAGCAAGAAAGAAGGCGAGAGAAGACAACTAACATGGAACGTTATGGTAGGTACATAACTTCTAATTTTTAGTTATTGCATTTAGGAAAGACAGTTAGAATTGCTCTAGGCCATGGGCTACAATATTTTCTGAACAAGGAAATGGCTAGTAGTTCCAGATTGATCATATGCAGAAGAGACAACTTGACCAGTTTGAAAGAAAAAAAAACAGAATTTTTTTTTAAATGCATTATGGTTGAAACGAGTAAAATGATGGGCTGCTAAAAGCCAGAGGTTCAAAACACATTTGGCAAAGGTGTTGCAGATGTACAGATTGTTTTTCTCAGATTTTTTTTTCAAGATCACAGTGAATGCATCTTGATTTCAGCTAAGTTTTATTGTTTTGGCAATTGTCCTTCAGAGGCAAAAGAGACTTAAGCGTTTTGACTACAGAAAAGGCTTTAGTCTCCTTTACAGTTGAAGAAATAGGTAGCAAACAGTAAACTCGATAATAAAATAATTTTCAGTGATGCCGCTGCAGTTCAGGTCTTGCAGAGGTGCATATATGTTTTTTGGGTTGGAGTCTGCTGACCTTTGATTTAGATATTTGCAAAAGAAAGTTATAAAAGCTTTTAAGAGTAATAGGTTACCTATTCTGAGTAGTATGATATAGGGAAATCCCTTCTAAATGAGATCTGGCTTTAACATTACTAGGTACACAGTTAAGTTGATGGTGTTACACATGTAATATACACAAGTGTTCATTTACTAAAAGACTATTAAATTTATGAACCTGTGTCTACTCTGAAGTAGTGAAAGTTGAAATAGTTGAGATAGATGCCTGAGCCTGGAAGAGCTTACTTGGGTGCAGGGTATTGCTGCCAGAAGTTATATATTCTTACTCAATAGTAAGATGTTGAATAGATTCCTTTTTGAGGGCAGAGTTTTGGTAAGCTGTTTTTTGTGTTATTAAAAACGGTTTGCTGCACTATTCATGCATGTCTGTTTATTTGATTGTGTTGAACTACATTTCACAGTTGTGTTGATTTGCTTTGTGTGTGAGCAAAAATAGGATAAGGAGAGGCAGATATCGCTAAAAATGAGGCACAAGGGGGAGTAGAGAATTAATAAATACAAAGAAGAAAGGATTGGGGAAGTAAGTAAAATGGTATTTGCATAATATAACAGAGAAGGTACCTTGATGTGAATGTTAAAATGTCCAACAGGCAATATGCAGATTTTTATAACAGCTATGCTTTATTTTCTAATTCTCAGGGTGACCTTGGCTGGATGACCAGAGGTTCTATGGTGGGACCTTTCCAAGAAGCTGCATTTGCTCTCTCCGTTAGCAGCATGGATAAGCCTGTATACACTGACCCTCCAGTCAAGACCAAGTTTGGCTACCATATCATAATGGTGGAAGGAAGAAAATAGATGAAAATACCAATTTCCAGACATGTTCCAAGTTTTCAGATACGGATCGAGAACACAGTTAATGTCTGTGTCAAGTATGCAGCTCTGTTGACACATCACTCAGCAGTCTTGTTTGCTATATATGCAGTATACATATATAAATACATATGTGTGTGTAAATGTGACTACGCGGGTCTTCCCTGAAAGAGGCTTCCAGCCTAGTGGGACTAACCCAGTCAACAAAGGATAAATAAAAAAGAATAAATTATTAAAATATGTGTTGGGCAGTGACATTCATACTTGAGACAGAAGGTGATTAAGATGTCCAGAATCTTGTGTTTTTGTAGTGATGGTATGTGTATAATTCTTTGCTTGTAAATAAACTGTATTTCATATATCGTTTGCAATGTTATTTATTTATTTTTTTTACCTTTACTTTTCCATCCTGCTGATGTCCATCTGAGTAGACAAAAATGAAGTTTATGTACTTCATATTCTGTGATTCAAGTAAATGAGAGTTAAAAAATTATACAGAAAAAGAGCAGTAATATTGCCATATGGAATGCAGGTAAGTTGTGAGTTCACAAAGAAGTACTTGTTGTGAAGGCTTACATTTTAGCAGTGGAAATTTTAAATAGTCTAGTTCCTCCATTCGATACTTAAGTCTTCAAACGGTCAATACCTGCCACCAAATGTTGCAAAACCCATGCCTGCATTGTTTGTTCTACCTGGGAGAGGAGCATAATTAGTACTCCCATGGGTTTCACCAATTCATCCAGGTCACATGTAGAAGCAGAAGGAAAAAACTGTTGGCTTGTCTTGCTATTTGGAAAATAGCAGCATTTTAAACTTCATAAATTTGGAAACTAGAGGAACTGATGCTGCATGAAACTGCAGAACCTTTCCAGAGGTGTGCTGAAAGAGGGAAGTCTTTGATCATCGTCTTCTGATTGCAAGTCCAGTCCAGAAATGGCCCTCTGATCCCAGACTGTTATGAGCCTAGCATGGAGCAACATATAACCATCACAGAGAATGATGCCACAGTATGAGCAAAAGATGATTGATTTTAACAGTTGGCTGGGTTTTTGGTGCCATTCTAAGGGGATCCAGTGTTTGTCAGCATAAGAGGACATGGTTAATAGACCACGTTGCTTTGCCAAGAATGGTCTTCACTTGTCCCCTATAGGCTGTCAAGTACTGGCTAAAACTTTATCCACCCCAATAGTGCATATTTTTAGGCAATGCCAAATTGACAAACCTACCAATATAGGAAAATCAACTCTACCTGAAACATAAGGTGTTACCATTCAATGCCAGGAGCCTTAAAAAAAATACACTCCTTCCAAGACCTCCTCACACTCAAATATAGACATCTGTGCAGTTACTGAGATGGTTTACAGTGGCAGGGTGTATCCCAGAAGTGCAAGCTTTCACTGTCTTCCAAATTTTTAGACCAGTAGCTGCACAGACAACAGCTGAAGGTGGAGGTGTGTCGCTATACATCAATAACAAGCATACCTCTAGGTTGGTCAAAAAGGGTAATGCTCTGGATTTCCTCCATGTGCAGATCACCATAAACAAAATCCTGTACCATTTCCTAGGCAGCTGTAGTCACTCTCTGTCCCAAGAAGTTCATACTGCATACTTGGACCTACTGGATACTCTTTCTATCCAACCGAACACCTTACTTATGGGAGACTTTTAATTACTCTTCTATATTCTGGGAATCCTACATGACCACAGATCTATAGGCACAGAGATTCCTGGAATTCAGAAATACAAACACCCTTAACCAAATAGTGAAAATTCCCATTAGAGGCTCTGTGGCATCCCCTCGTCTGGCAGGGCTGGGTTCTCTCTCTCTCTCTCTCTCTCTCTCTCTCTCTCTCTAGGTCCCCGATACGACTGACACAGCAGTAGAGTTGAGTCCTCAGTTGAGTGGCCAAGACAAGCACTCCACCACTCTCTCTGTGAAACCAGTGCTCTGTCCCTGCCCCAAGTAGCTGACCCACACACTCTTTGAGATTTGATTTACACACACACCTGGGAAAGCTTGGCACAGATTTACTAGCCATGTCCTTCTGCCCAGATTATAAGGTACTTACTGCCACCAGATACTCCTAAGCCCGGCTACTGTAAGGCTGTTACAAGGGTACCCAATTATACCGAGTGAAATTAATACTAATACAAATGGTAGTGTTTGACCAATGCAGTAATCACCAAATAAATATAAGTACTCTCAAAGGTTAAAATATTCTCTAAAGACCAGCCACAATGAAAAGTTAAATATATTCAATAATAAATAAATGAAAATACTAAATATCTATTTACAATAAACACCAGACTTTCAGTCACAGGAAATATTAAAAGGAACCCAGATGGAAAGATCCATACAGTTGCAGAAAAACAGTACTTGACTAATCTTACTATATTTTCATAACTGATGTAAAGAATTACTATTCCCTGGTTACTTACTAAAGCAAGGCAAGATGAAGTGGGTGCGTGATCCTTCTATGTCAGGTTTCAAAAACAGACTGCTGTGAGACTTCTGTCTCATCTGGTATTAAAACTTCATTTTAGTCCTGGATTACAGAATGACATTTCATACATCTGGTCTTCTGACTCTGGTTCACATACTACCCCTTTTCCTAGCAACTGAACCAGAATCTAGTACATGTGTGTCAATAAACAAAACACTACGCTGTAAAAACAAAGAAACGGGTGCTTATAATGTACTTGGGTTGAATAGTGGAGTGAACTAATAAAGCAGTTTTGCATAGGAAAGTTTATTATGAAAAATGTAAATATTGATGTTATGTGATCCTATCTCGCCTACATTCTGACTGATGGGTTCGGAGCCGATCCCTCGGCTCCGACTCGGCACGCTTATGCCAAAGAGCGAAGTCTCTTATTGGCTGAGCTTACTATATCCCAGGATGCACCACTACCAGTCCCCCAGATCTCGTTTGCCGCTAACTAGCAAAGACGTGGTCTCGAGCTGGCTGAGCTAAGTAGTGTTTTTTCACTAACTTTTTCTGTCAGGAATTTGCTATTTCTATAACAAAAAGCTGTTTTAACAGCTACTCTGTACTTTTGTGTGTGACTGAAAATTTTTTTGTGGAAAATTTGTGTGTGATTGGGTGTTTGTTCTGACTACAGGCCCCCTTGATCTGTAGGGCCTTCCCTGTCAGTCAATCCCTTTCAAATCCTTAGGGGTTCTAGGATCCCCTTGAGTTATTTTCTCTTTTGTTATCGGGCTGTCAATCTTAACCGGCAACCGTAAGCTAATCTTTGTAGTGTCAGTCGATTTAGAAAGACAATACAGAATAGTGGGGTTTTTTCTGTGAGAGAGTTACTGAATTGTTGTTATAATGTCTCAGGCTCCTAGGCCTTCGGGCTTTAAGAAGTGCACTAAGTGCAGTTTTAAAATGTCTATCACGGATGACCACTCTCTCTGTGTATATTGTTTGGGCGCCAAACATTTGCAGGAGTCCTGCAGCGTGTGTCACGCTTTTTCCTCGAGGGTCCTCCAAGAGAGGAAAAATAAACTTATTTTGAAAGGCCTTATAAAACCCTCTTTTGAAGAAGCTTTAGCGTCCTCTCCTTCTCCTGCTAAAAAGAAAAGGGCGTCTGCTCCGACCAGTCCGTCGGACCCGACCGCCAAAAGACATAGGCAGGCTTCTCCTTCGGCTCCAAGGACTTCGGAGCCGAGGGCGGAACGATCTGCCTCGATGCCTCCAGTCTCTACTCCTCTGGCTTCGGAGCCGATGGCTGGGGCATTGAGAGGTGGGTCACCTTCATCGGCTCCACTGATCTCGGAGCCGATGAAGGTTGTCCGCTCAGACGCTTCCTCCTCGGCGCCGAAGTCCTCCTCGGCACCGATGGAAACTGGTTTGTGCATTCCTTCGGCGCCGATAGTTATCGAGTCGCCTCGGAGCCGGTCCCCTAGTCCCTTGGGGCCGTTGGAGAGGCCTACTCGAACCCATTCGGTCTCCTCTAGGTCATCGAGGATGTCAGATTCGGACATAGACAGGGTGCTCCAAAGACTGTTCCAGTCCCCAGTCTTTCAAAAATTTGTTTCAGCTCCAACCCAATTGGCTTCGGAACCGATAGCCCATTCCATTGCCATTCCTCCTCCGACCGCTTCGGCTCCGTCGGAGCAGGTGCTGATTGAGCCAGTGGAGATCCTAGGGTCGGCTCCGACCCTTACTCCAACCCCGGCCTTCGGGTCCGAGTTTAGCACGCGGACTTCTTCGGCCGGACCCGGGGGTGACGTTTCGGGACCAATGCTGTCGGTTCCGAGCCTCCCTCTCGGTGCTTCGGCTGCGGGACTTCCGTCTGCTATCATGGCTCCGGGGACCGGACACTCCCAGGATTCTGGGGGTCCGGCTTTCAGAGCTATGAGGAGTGCCTTGGCCAAGTCTTCTTCGGCCATCTCTATGGCTTTACCGGCACCTTCCCTGGGCATGGAGACTGGGTCTTTGGCAGTTCCCCTGTCTCCAGGCAGCGGAGGCCCGGGGCCTGAGGTTACCCCACTGGGGTTCCCCTCCTCCTGAGGGTTCTTCGGAGTTGTCTTGGAGGAGCCCCAAGGAAGAGATCGTGCAAGAGGAAGCACGTGGACTCCCCGAGTCTCTTACATCGGACACTGATCTTGATGATGCGGAGGGGTCCCCAAAGTCGTCCTCGGATGATGTCTCATTTGCAGACATTCTAGAGATCCTTAAGCAGCGAGGCGGCTGGATATCCAAACCCCCCTCCGCTGATGAGTCAGTGCTTCTCAAGGCCTTTGGGGCTCAGCCCTCCGCCTCCTGGGTGTCTCCGCCCTTTGACGAGCTCCTGGATTTGGTTTGTCGGAGGGCGTGGGAACATCCAGATACTGTGGAACCAGTGCCTTCTCGCCCTAACAAATTTTTGTCTGCCCCACCCGAGAAGGAGTTCTTGACGAAAGGCGTGGCTGTAGATGCCATGGTGGTGGCATCTGCTACACAGCAAGACGTGGCAGAGGCTTCAACGTCCGTCCATCCTCCTAATAAGGAGTCTAGGAGCATGGACCGTGCGGAAGCGCACCCTGACTTCAGCGGCCTTTACTCTAAGGTCCCTGAATTATTTGGCACATTTCACCAGACTACAGAGGGATCTGGTCAAGGAGCTGTCAGATTCCTCTCAGGTAACCTACCTGAGCAGCTAGCCCAGTCGGTTAGCTCTCAGTTGGCTATCCTTACCTCGATTTCTAACTCGTCCATGAGGCTCATTTCATATGTGGCCGAAGGGGCGGGCAGAGCGGCAGGCACAGGCGTGGCTCTACGGAGACAAGCCTGGCTCCGTTGTGTCATTTCGGAGGCCTTCAAGTCTTCCTTCGCCGACGCTCCCTTTGATGGGTCCTCTTTGTTTGGACCCAAGGTAAAGACACTCTTACCGCTGTGAGCAAGAGGGAAAAACTTTATCTGCCGTAGGAGCACGTTATTCCACTCCCTTTCAGCCTTATCCCAAGGCTAAAAGAGGAGGGAAGATGTGGTTCCGCAAATCACAGAAGTTCTTTCCTCAACAGCAGGAAGATTCCCCTTCCAGAGGCAGAGGACGGGGAAATTTTTCTGGGAAACGCCGTCCCAGAGGCGGCAGAGGGCCCCGCAACACTAGAGACCGCGAGTCCTTTCGTGGCTCTTCAGCCTCCCACACTTCATGAGGGATTGCCCGGCTGTGCTGCTCCGGAGCCAGTCGGGTGCCGTTTTGCCAAGCACCTAAAAGCCTGGGAGTCTATTACTCAGGACAGATGGGTGCTTCGGATTATTGTCAGAGGTTACACCATTCCCTTCACACACACACCCCCACCGTCCAAAAAAATCCCGGACCCACCACCCAGTCAAAGGGAAATTGCAGCCGCAGAAGCTTCAAAGCTGCTAGAAAAAGGAGTCATCCAACCGGTCCCCACAGACCAGATCGGATCCGGAAATTACTCAAGGTTCTTTTTAGTGCCAAAAAAGACAGGGGACCTGAGACCCATATTGGATCTCAGCAAACTAAACCAGTCCGTCATGAAGTCCAAATTCCGAATGGTCACTTTACAATCCATTCTCCCATTGTTGGAGAAGGATGTTTGGATGTGCTCCATAGATCTCAAGGACGCCTATTATCACATACCGATACATCAGGCGTCCAGGAGGTATCTGCGCTTCAGCCTGGGAGACAGTCATTTCCAATTTTGTGCACTGCCCTTTGGTCTCACCACAGCCCCAGGGTGTTCACCAAGTGTTTGGCAGTAGTGACTGCTCACCTGAGGAGTCTCGGATTCCAAGTGTTTCCCTATCTGGACGACTGGCTCCTGACTGCCACCACCAGGCATCTACTACTAGACAACCTACAAGCCACCATCTCCCTGGGAATTACATTCAATTGGTCAAAGTCTGTCTTGCTGCCCTCTCAGCGCATAAGATTCATAGGAGCAGAGATAGACTCAAAATTGATGCGCATCTTCCTTCCTACCGAAAGGATTCAAACATTACAAGGTCAAGTCCGAGCCCTGCTTCCAAGATCCAAAGCCCCAGCCAGGTTGGTCCTGCAACTTTTAGGTTCAATGTCTGCCACGGTTCTCCTAGTTCCGCTGGCAAGATTGCACATGAGGATTCTTCAGTGGCTGTTATCGACACAATGGTCTTTTCAGGATCTCCCCCTCAATCATCTCATACTGATTACAGAAACGTGCAAACGGGACCTCCGCTGGTGGCTTCAGCCATCAAATCTGAATCAGGGAAGACCTTTTGTTATACCCCCTCCGGTGGCCACCTTGACAACAGATGCCTCCCAGACGGGGTGGGGGGGGGCATTGTCTGGGCAGGTTAGTTCAGGGTTCTTGGCTTCCAGACGAAACTTTTCTCCATATCAATGTATTGGAAATGAGGGCTGTACTTCTGTCCCTACAAGCCCTCCACAAGTTTCTCCCTCAAGGCATTATCGCTATCCACACAGACAACATGTCGGTGGTCTGGTATCTAAACAAACAAGGAGGGACCAGATCTTACCCCCTTTGCAGAGAGGCCATGAGGGTGTGGGAATGGGCTGTAGCTACCAACCGCTTCCTGGTAGCGACCCACATTCCAGGAAAATCCAATATATTGGCAGACAGATTAAGCAGGACGATTCTCTCTCCTCACGAGTGGTCCCTGAACGAAACAGTAGCAGCTCAGGTTTTCAAAAGATGGGGGACCCCGTGCTGCGACCTGTTTGCAACACCACAAAACACAAAGTGCAAAAGGTTCTTTTCCTTGACTCCGCGTCAGGGGGAGGCAGCTACGGATGCTCTAGTCCAACCTTGGCCAACAGGACTACTTTATGCTTTTCCTCCGGTTCCACTCCTCCCCAAAGTCATCCAGAAAGCTTCCCAATTGGGGTCCACAATGATTCTAATTGCTCCGTACTGGCCTCGTCAGGTATGGTTCCCCTACCTAAAGAAATATGCTCTGGACGGTCCTTGGTTTTTGGATCTAACTCCGGACCTGCTGATTCATCAGTCGGGACGACAGCACCAGTCCCTTCACACTTTGAAATTAACAGCTTGGCTCCTCCACTTCCGACCTTAGTCAGAAATCACACCTTAGACCCGGAAGTTATTCACATTTTATCTTCGGCCCACAAACCCACCACTAAGAAATTGTACCTCAGTAAGTGGAAGAGGTTTGCTATCTGGGCTCAACTCAGAGGCTTAGACCCTATTACTGCCCCGATACCAGAGGTCTTGAAATTTTTAACGTCCTTGTTTAATCAAGGATCTTCAGTCTCTACTATTAAAGTCCAACTAGCAGCTATCTCCAAATTTCACGAATCCATAGACCCACCGTTGATGAGCAGCAGATTATGTAAAACTTTCATGAAAGGTGCTGTGCTGTTAAGACCCCCAGTTTTTCATCCTGCGCCTCCGTGGGATCTTGATTTGGTACTTTGTGCCTTAACATCTTCCCCTTTTGAACCGGCTGCTACATGTGAGTTGAAATATCTGTCTTGGAAAACTGCCTTCTTAGTTGCAATTACCTCTGCAAGAAGAGTTTCAGAACTTCAAGCCCTATCTATCAAACCACCGTATTTGATTTTTCACAAGGATAGAGTATCACTTAGGCCTAATCCATCTTTTGTTCCAAAAGTTTGTTCTAATCTCTGTCTCCAACAATCTCTAGAGCTACCAGTTTTCTTTCCAAAATTTTCAAATGAAGCAGAATACACCTTGCATAAATTGGATGTTCACAGGCAATTGCGCTTCTATCTAGACAGGACTCAACAAATTGAAAAACAGACCAATTGTTTGTGTCCTTTTCAGATAATAAATTGGGTAAAACCATCACTAAAGCTACTATTTCCAAATGGATTAGAGATTGCATAACTCAGGCTTATTCCTCTTTAAATAAGCAACTTACAACATCTATCAAAGCTCACTCTACCAGAGCTATGGCTACCTCTATTGCGTTTCATTCCAAGCTCGCTATTTCTGAGATTTGTGCTGCGGCTACTTGGTCCAACCCGCACACTTTCATTTCCCACTATAAATTGGATGTGGCATCTAAAGGGCGAGCATCATTTGGTTCCACGGTACTCAGGAGTGTTTTCCAGTGAGCCACCCAGGATTCAGGTGCTAGGGACGCTGTCCCATCAGTCAGAATGTAGGCGAGATAGGATCACATAACATCTTTTAGTTATGTACTCACCATAACTTCAGATGTTTGGGATCCATCTCGCCACATTCCTAATACCCACCCTCCTTCCCCTGCCTTGGAGATCAGAAGAGATTGAACGGTTTTGAGTTCTACTGTTTTATCTTGTTTCATCTGACGATGTTATATAAGCAGTGCGTGCATGTGTGCATGTATGCGGACAAACTAGATCTGGGGGACTGGTAGTGGTGCATCCTGGGATATAGTAAGCTCAGCCAATAAGAGACTTCGCTCTTTGGCATAAGCGTGCCGAGTCGGAGCCGAGGGATCGGCTCCGAACCCATCAGTCAGAATGTAGGCGAGATGGATCCCAAACATCTGAAGTTATGGTGAGTACATAACTAAAAGTTTGTTTGCTTGTGGATTTATACAAAATACGTTTTTTGACAAAGTTTTTTTGTCATTTTTGTTTGTCGTTTTTAATATTTGTATCACTTTTATTATTGGAAGTGTTTTGATTGGTTAATTACAATTAGAGTCAGTATTTAATTATGATGCAAATGGGAGTTGTTTATTCTAAAGAAGGCCTTTGTCTTATGGCCAAAAGTGCTTAATCCTTGCAATAAATTCTCATGGACTTTTTAGTGGTCACCTGTTTCTTCGTTTTTACAGCATAGCGATCTGACGTAGTTGACTTCATTTGTCATCAACCTGTGGGTAGTCGGATCTGGATTGGATCTGAAATGGCCGCTTCACTAGCATCTGATCTGTGCCCCAAGCTCTTCCCCTTACCCATAATGCCCCTCTATCTCCTTCCTTCCCTCAGATCTCGTTTGCTGCTGAAAAGCATAGCATCCTGGTCACTGAGCTCCAGGCTTATTGTTGGGTAAGTGTCTTTTTTTTTGTGTGTTTTTTGAGTTTAGGTTCCCTTTTTCTTCCCTTTTTCAACTCTCCTACCTCGTGTTGTGTTTAAAAAAAAAAAAAAAAAAGGTTTTGGTGTAGAACTTTTGTGGTAGTTCCCCCGTCCTCTGTCACCCCTAGGGATTTGTGCGTGATAGTGGTGTGTGTGTTTGTGTGTGTTATCTTCCCAAGCGTGGCACATACTTCTAAGCCTGTCTTCAGGAAGTGCACAGTGTGGCCACAAGCTCTCTCCACCTAATGGCCACACTCTGTGCATGATATGTTTAGGTGCACCACATTTACTGATGGCCTGCTCTGTTTGCATGGGTTTTAACCCAAGGGCCCTCAAAGACAGGAGTTAATGATGAAGGGTCTATTGCCAGCTTTGGGGATGGCCATCCCCACTACTACCAGCTCAGCCGCGTCTGTGGCTGCTACTATTTCCACCCCTTCCCAGGCCCCTGGGACTCAACCTCCCATTTTGAGACCTGTGGAGGTGGATAAACCTAAAAAAGATAACCCGAGGAAGAGGTCGCCGGACCATTCTGCTCCGGTGGGTCATCCTCCCAAGATTAGTACTCCTCCAAGGCCTAGTAACCCCCAGCTCCATTCACCCAGATTTTCTCTGGAGCCATAGGAGTCTAGACCGCAGTCTAGTACTTCCCACCACTGGCACTCAAGGCCAGCATCAGTGGCATCTTCTTTGCGCTCTACGCGCAGTTTAAGTGAGGCTGAGATGGATAAAGTGATGTGGAAATTTATACGCACCCAGATCCACTTGGGAGTCTTGCCAGCCCCCTCCCCTCTGGAGGGAGGGGGGTTTGCATCCCTATTTTTACCCCTATTGCTCCTTCTCCAATCTGACCTCAGGTGTTGGAGCCCTTGGATCCAAGAGGTCAGGGGGCTGGGAAGGGTCAGCGCCGACAGTAACTTGTACCTCGATGCCGGTCGTTGCCTTCAGTGTGTTGGAGCCGACTAGTTCAGATCCGAGCTCTCAGAGCCATAACCTTGGGGTCGGATCGGAGGGGGTTTTGTTGCCTCCAAGTTTTTTGAAGTGCAGTCTCCCCCTTGGCATCTCAGCTCTGGGGTGCTCGGCTCCGACTCCCCCATCAAACCCGAGGAGAGCGGCCCCCTCATTGGTATCCCCAGGAGCTCGCTCTCCTTTGGCGTTTGTGGTGGAGAGGGTCCTCTCAAGTGGGTCGAGACCCCTGATCATTTCCTTTTCAGATTCTGCCCCAACTCCCTCTGCTCTGGGTGCGGCTCAGACTATTTTGTCCTCTTTGGGACAGCCCGTGCCCGATTTGCCCCAGGTAGCTCCCATCAGAACACAACAGGTGGCTTGTGAGTCCACCTCTGAGAGTCCCACCGAGGAGGTTCCCTTGCAAATGGTCATGCAAAAGGAAGCACCTAGACTCCTATCCAGAGTCCCCTCATAGATGACACCGACTTGGAGGAAGGTGAAGGCTCACCCAGATCACCCACTGATGTTTCCTTTGGGGACATCATGGAACTTTGTCAAAGGGGGGGCTCTGCCCAAAAGCCAACCCCCAATGAGTCAGTGTTCCTGGAGGCTTTCGGCATGGGCCCATCTACTTCCTGGGTGTCCCTTCCCACGGATCCACTTGTGGACCTCATTACATCTCGGGCATGGAATGAGTTGGACACCATTGAGCCAATTCCTAGATGTCCAGATAAAGTCCTTAGCCCCCCTCTGACCGGACTAGCTGGAGTAAGGGGTCCCCAGTAAACGCAATGGTGGTGGCAGCTGCCACAAAGAACACTCACTCAGGAGAGCTCCACGGTTCATCCTCCTGACCGAGAGTCAAGGACTATGGACTGGCTAGGGAAGTGGGTTTATGCTTCAGCTACCTTTTCTATAAGGGCGCTGAATTATTTGACCTATGTTGTTTGACTTCAGCAGGATCTAGTCAAGGAGGTAGCTGAGTCACCCCCGGAGTCCATGTCACTGAAGAGGAAACAAGCCTTCTTCCCGCGGATGGCCGCTCAGTTTCCACTGCGTCCATGTGCCTCCTTTCTCATGTTACAGAAGGAGCAGCAAGGGCGGTCGGCTCCGGCATTGCCGTAAGGTGACACACTTGGCTCTGGCTATGTCAGTTCTCTAAGCCGTTCAAGGTGTCCTTTGCACCCATGATGGTTCTTCCCTGTTTAGGAATTCTGTGCGTAAGACTTTGGTCCAGACTGAAAAGGACGGGAAGACACTGTCTGCCGTTGGGATCCGCTTCTCCTCCCCTCAAAGATCCTTTTCAAGGAATCAACAACAGACGAAGAAGACGTAATTCTGGAAATCTCAGTACTCCCGGGACACTCAGGACTCATCTTCCCTCAGAGGCAGAGGGGGTTACAATAGATGCCGGTCTAGAGGCAGAGGGGGTCCGAGGAATTTCGGGTCTCGAGAACCTTTCTTGGACAGGCCCACACAGCAGCCCTGAAAGGTTGCCTGACTGCTTGTCTCTGGAGGCAGTCTAGGGTTGTCTCTCTTACACCTGACAGAGTGGGAGACCGTTACAACAGACCATTGGATGCTACAAATTATATCCAGCGGCTACTCCATCCCCTTCTTAGTCACCTCTTCTCCCAAGACGCATCTCAGATGTCCTACCCATGCAAAGGGAGGTGGCAGCTCTCAAAGTAGACCGGCTGCTAAAGAAGCGAGTCATCCAACCCGTCCCCCAGATTAATCTGGATTGGGCATCTATTCCAGGTTCTTTTTGGTGCCAAAGAAAACGGGGGACTTAAGACCCATTCTGGATCTTTCCAACCTAAACCTGACAGTTGCCAAGGAAAAATTCCAGATGGTCACCCTGAAATCCATCCTGCCCTACCTGCAGGAGAATGACTGGATGTGCTTGATAGAGCTCCAGGATGCGTACTATCATATAAAGATAAGCAGACACTCCAGGAGGATGTTCATCGTGTTTCACTGTTGCAGTCATTACTCTTGGGTTATCCTGCTGGCAGGCTACCCGCAGTCGGCCTGAATTCCAAAGTCTTGGTCTGGCGTCAGTTGCTGTCGCATCTTCCCTGATGTCAGTGCGCCAGGGGTATAAAAGATGCAGCGATGCCATTTTCTTCAGTCTTCTTTGCCGCATGGTGCCAGAAGCAGTTCCCAAGTGCTGGTCAGCTGACTCCTGAGATTGTTGTGTTTGAATTTCAGATCCGAAGTCTTCATTTAAAGCTAAGTACCCTGTTGGGGAAACTTTTTTCTTGCTCCAAACCGATGTCAGAAAAAGTTAATAATTGTATTTCTTGTGGGAAGCAAATACCTCATAAGGACTTCCATTCTTATTGTATTCCTTGCCTAGGCCCTGATCACGACGTAACTATTTGCAGATTTTGTGCTAGATTTATCAAACACACTAAGTGTCGGTACGATTTTGCATTTCATTACTTTGGCAGAAGATTTAATTACACGATGTCGTCTGATAGCCATCCAACTACCGCAATTCACAAGAAACGCAAGGAAAAGGACAGGCATCCGAGGTCCAAAGCTGACAAGGCTTCTTTGGCGATTCTCAATGAAGTGCTTTCGCAGCCCCTGACTCCCGCTACCTCAGAGCCGCAGGCCGCTTCCGACTCCCACGTGGAGCAGGCTAGGCCTCTGGAAATTCAAGGTATTGGACACTTGGAAAATATTCCCTCAGATTGGTCCGGAGCCGCTGAGCAGGCTTCGGCTTCTGAGGGTGTTTTCAGGCCTACACAGTTATATATAAAACTGACTACAGCTTCAAAGGCAAAGACTAAAGCACCACTAAAGACAAAGAAACAAGTGTAGCAAGCCCATGGACAGGCCTCCATGCATAAAAAACAGATGCTCAAAATGGTTGAAGACCTTATTACTTTGATCAGGGGTTCCTATCCCACTCCTGAGAAGAGGCCTAGGCAAGAGACAGAATACGAATCTTCAGATCAGGTTTCCATTTCCTCTGACTCCTCTTCTGACCAAGAATACTCTCTCCCGCCTTATGAGGATTCCGATGCTGAAGAATCTATCCCTTCAGCCTCTCCTCCTGAGGATTATTCTTTTGGGGAAACCCTGCATACCATGAGGGAGCACTTCCACTGGGAGTACCAAGACTACTCAGAATCTAAGAAAAGGCTTAGAGATGTTCTTTTACTACCTCTGCACAGGCCTCTTGCTATCCCTCCTGTTTTAGACATTGTAGATTATGTATTTTTAGAGTCCGGCCTGGCCTGTCCCCTGACTCTTTACCCCCTGGACCTGTTAAACCAGACAGATACTACAGGGTTCCAGATTTCTCAGGGTCCCAAAGGGGTCAAGGCTTCCACTGCAAAAAACCCTATCCCCTCTGATAGGGATTCAAGGGCACTGGACAGATGGGGGAAAAAGGTTTACACTTCTGCTACCTTGGCTGTGAGGGCTTTAAATTGTCAATTTCATATGCTTAAATATCAGCAATACTTATTGTCACTGCTTAAACAGAAAATGTTAACAAATTCTGAATGCGTAGAAAACAAGGAAATGCAGGGTTTATTGCATGCAACTGAACAAGTGGAAAAGCATACTTTGCAATGTGGTTTTGATTCTCTGGAGGCCTCCTGCAGGGCCGCTGTTACGGGTTCTGTCATTAGGTGACATGCTTGGTTAAAGGAACAGAATCTGCCTGATCATGTCAAAGCAAAATTATTAGATGCTCCATTACAACATGATACTTTGTTTGGTGTTAAAGCAGAAGAGGTGTTGAAAATGGAGGACAAAGCGAAATCTATGCAGACAGTTAAGGATTTCTTACAGGTGCAGCCACCCAGATTTAGCAGGAACTGGCCTACAAAGAATTGGTCCTTTCCAGTGTCAGACAGGCCACAAAGAGACAGATACAGACGCCCCAGAGACAGATCCCAGCCCCAAGGCTCATACAGCCCTAAACAATGGGATGCTTCTACCTCCAAAAGCGGAAAAGACAAATCACAGCCATACAGGAAACAGTCCCAATGACTTTCCTCTGCCAGAACCAAGCACTTATCTTTTGGCAGCCCCCTTAGGGGGAAAACTAGCACTTTTTTCACAAAATTGGCACATGATCACCCAGGACAAATGGGTCCTGAACATAGTGTCTCAGGGCTACAGGTTCCAATTTCACACCCTGCCAAGGGCAAAAGGTATGCCAGACCTGCCACACAATCAATGGGCAGAGGCACAAAAGCAAGTTTCATCCCTCATGGACATGAGGGCCATTCACCGAGTACCACAGCAAGAGCAGGGACAAGGATTTTACTCAAGACTTTTCTTGGTACCCACAAAAGACCAATACTGGACCTGTCTATTCTAAACACGTTTCTGGATGTTTCAAAATTCAAAATGTTGACTCTGCAGCAGCTACTGCCCATGCTGGGCAAGAAGGCTTGGCTTGTAACTTTGGACCTAAAAGAGGCATACCTGCATGTCCCAATCAGACAATCTTGCAGAAGATACCTCAGATTCATAGCTGGCTCAATTCACTACCAATTCTCTGCACTGCCCTTTGGCTTATCTACTGCGCCCAGGGTCCTCACAAAATGCCTGGCACGAGTAATTGCATTTTGCAGACACAGAGGAATTCAAATATATCCTTACTCGGATGACTACCTCATTCAAGCAGAGAACAAGGACATTCTACTAAAGCATCTGGCGTTTGTAAAAAGATTACTAATTTGCCTAGGGTACACAGTAAACGAAAATAAATCAAAACTAGTACCCTCTCAAGAGATAATATTCCTGGGTGCAAGCTTAAATACAACTGCCCACATGGCTTATCTCAACTGACTTCTTACTTCAAAATGTTGGCAACAAAGACCCAGTTATCTGCAAGAAAAATTCTGCAGGCTTTGGGCTTCATGGCATCCTGCATTCTGCTAATTCCATATGCCAGACTGCATATGAGGAAACTACAATGGTATCTAAAAAGTGTTTGGACTCAACATTGCCACATCCTGGAAAAATGAATTACCCTCATTCCCTGCCTGCAACAGGAGTTTCGATGGTGGGCACTGGCCTGTCACCACAACAAGGGACAGCCATTCACTTTACCCACAGCCAGGCAGACACTAACAATGGATGCATCAGATTATGCCTGGGGGGCCCACATGGCAGGAAAATGTATTCAGGGCACATGGCCCGCAAGCCAGATGCATCTTCATATCAATCAAAAAGAGATGCTAGCTGTTCAGAATGCCCTGACAGCTTTCAAGGATCTACTTCATCCAGGACAACTACTGATAAAGACGGACAATATTACAGTCATGTTGTACATAAATAAGCAGGGAGGCACACATGCCTACCCCCTCTGCAGACAAGCCATGACTTTGTGGGACACATCATTGACTTATCAAGTTCACCTGCAAGCACAATTCCTGCCAGGAAAAATAAATACTCTGGCAGACGAACTAAGCAGAAACCTCATGGATCCCCACGAGTGGAAACTGGATTCACAAGTTTTCAGCATGATAACAAAGAAATGGGGATGTCCAGACCTAGATCTATTTGCCTCCCCTCACAACTGCCAACTACAGAGATTCTGCACAAGGACTTATCACAAGCAAGCATGGAAAGTGGATGCCTTATCCTTCAGCTGGAAAAACCTAACAGTATATGCCTTTCCTCCACTGCCTGTTCTCCCCAAGGTACTCCTAAAGGTCAGACAAGAGAAGCCAAAAATGATACTGATTGCCCCAGACTGGCCACGCCAGCACTGGTACCCAATCCTAAAGAACTTGTCTGAAGGTCCAGCCTGGACTTTGCCTAAAATTTCTCACTTACTGACCCAACAAAACAATCAGATCCTGCACAGCCAACTCAGGACCTTAAATCTGGCAGCATGGTGGTTAATGTAGCCATTCAGAACACTCCTCTCTCCAAAGCTGTGATGGATGTTATTTTGGAGGCCCAGTACCAGAAAATCTTATGCAGAAAAATGGAAGAGATTCTGTGCTTGGAACCAGGCACAAGGAATTGACACGTTTGTACCAAATATTCCTCAGATTTTACAATACTTAACTGAGATGCTGGACGAAGGCCTATCCTTTTCATCAATTAAGATTCATGCCTCTGCCATTTCAGCCCATTACAATACGGGAACCACCTATCGTTTCTCATCCTTTAATAAGGCAGTACCTCAGAGGGGCCAAAAACATAAGACCTCCAAGGAGAGCACCAATACCTGCATGGGACCTCAATTATGTCTTGGAAAAACTCACACTGCCTCCTTTTGAGCCAACCTCAACAACTGAGATAAAATGTTTATCCTGGAAAACAGCTCTGCTCCTAGCAATAACCTCTGCTATACGAGCCTCGGAGTCACAGGCACTCATGACTGTGGAACCTTTTATCATTTTCCATCCAGACAGGGTTTCTCTGAGGACGAACCCGACATTTATGCCTAAGGTGGTGTCCCAGTGTGGCTCTTAACCAAACCATTCACTTGCCTACCTTTTATCCAAACCCACAGAACAAGGGTGAGAGACTTCTACATTCTTTGGACATACACAGACAGCTACGCTTCTACTTGGACAGAACTAAAGCTTTCAGGAAGACTGAGCAACTTTTAGTGGCATATGCTGCAGGATCACAAGGAAAGGCTATCTCAAAACAGACTATTTCAAAATGGATAAGCCATTGCATTCATTTCTGCTACTATCAGCATGGCAAATTAGTGCCTAAGGGCATTAGGCCACATTCAACCAGAGCAGCAGCCTTCCTCAGAGGAGTACCAACCAAAGACATATTGGAGGAGGCTGCAACTTGGAGTTTAGTGCACACTTTTACAAAGCACTACCACTTACCTCTCTACTCTAAATCCAGAGCAGGCTTTGCCACTGCAATTCTGCAGGGCCTCATAGCCTCTCCTAATCCTGTTTAGCCCAGCCACCCATCCTCAGCTTTGGGATTCAACCCAAGAGTAATGACTGCAACAGTGAAACATGAACATAGTACAGTTGTGTACCTACCATAAATGTAGATATTCGAGTGTAGTCCAGGTTACCCTCCCACCATCTCCCTTTCTTTTGCTGGGTCTTGTCTGTACTTCTCTATTTTATACAACCTATGTGGTGTATTTGCTTGTAGATGAAGGAAATCTTTACTTTAGTGCATGCATGTTTATTGGCATAATTTATTTAGCCTACCCTTTTGGGGGCACCTGACATCTGGAGCAAGAAAAACTGAAGAAAATGGCGTCAGCTGCATCTTTTATACCCCTGGCGCACTGACGTCAGGGAAGAGGCAACAGCAACCGATGCTGGATGAAGACTTTGGAATTCAGGCCGACTGCGGGTAGCCTGCCAGCAGGATAACCCAAGAGTAATGACTGCAACAGTGAATACACTCTAACATCTACATTTATGGTAAGTACACAACTGTACTTTTCTCCGCTTCCGGATTGTGGCCAATCATTACCAGTTCAGAGTCCTTCCCTTCGGTCTCACCACAGCTCCGAGGGTGTTCATCAAGGTCATGGCAGTTGTAGCAGCTCACCCGAGGCTACAGTGAATTCAAGTCTTTCCGTACCTAGACGATTGGCTCCTCACTGCCTCCACCAAGCGTCTACTTTCACAAGCCAGAGACTACTTCCTAACATTAGCAAATATCTGGGAATTACAATCAACACAGCCAAATCATCTCTGACCCCTGTCCAGACTCTAGAATTTATCGGGGCCCGGTTAGATACCTCCCAAATGAGGGTTTATCTCACCCCTGAGAGGGTGTGGAACTTACGTCTTCATGTTTCCTAAGTCATCCAGTCAAGTCTTTCTTCGGCGGAGATGGTGCTGTGGGCTCTAGGTTCCATGGCAGCCACCATCACTCTTCTTCCATATGCATGTCTGCATATGTAGTGGACGCTAGCTGTTCAGTAGTCTTTGCTAGACCTTCCCCTTAGACCATCTGATACGTATTTTTGCAGCTTGCAGGGAGTCTCTTTGCTGGTGAGTCCTCTCCCTGGACCTAGTCGAGGGACGCCCGTTTCTTGCAACTCCACCCCAGACCACGGACACATCCCAGTTAGGGTGGTGGGCATTGCTCGGGAAGGTCAGTCCAAGGCACGTGGTCCTCGAATGAGACCAAACTGCATGTCCGTATTCTGGAGATGAGGCCGGTCCTTTTGGTGTTGTGGGCCCTTCGTGCCTTTCTTTTTCTGGGGACTATTGCAGTCCAGTCGGACATGTCTGTAGTCTGATACATCAACAGACAAGGAGGAACCAGGTCTTATCCCCTTTGTCGTGAAACCATGATAGTGTGGAAATGGGTGATTTCTACCGGACGGTTTCTGGTGGCAGCGCACATTCTGAGACAGTCCAACATACTAGTAGACAAACTCAGCAGGACTATTCTGATACCTTACGAGTGGTCTCTGAATCCTTCTGTAGCATAGCAGATCTTCCTTGTATGGGTTCGACCTTGCTGCATTCTCTTCACATCTCCTTCCAGCGTGAAGTGTGAGTTCTTCTCCGCAGGGGGAAACCCCCAGAGACGCTCATATCCATGCTTGTCTTCCCGGTCTTCTTTATACTTACCCTCTTTTACCTCTCATAATTAAGTTTTTTCAGAAAGCTCACAGACTGGGGAGCAAGGTGATCCTCAATGTCCTTTCTGGCCTCGCCAAGTCTGGATCCCCTTCCTTTAGTCTCACCTTGTAGTTCCACCATGGATCTTGAATCCAGTTCCGGATCTCATATCGCACCCTTCAGGGATTCCTCACCGAGACCTGGACAGTCTGAAGCTCACTGCCTGGCTGCTCCAGTTTCCTTGATTATTAGGACTCCCAGATTATCTTCCCTGGTTAAGACTATTTTGGAGGTGGTTCACAAGTCGTCTACCAGGAAATTATATTGTAGCAGGTGAAAGTGTTTTTCTATCTGGGCTTCTCAGCGGGACTTGGATCCTTTCATGGCTCCAGTTCTGGCAGTATTTGAATTTTTGGTGAGTATTTTTCAGCAGGGTGCTCTTCTACGGTGAAAGTACAAATGGCTGCCATCTCTAATTTCCATGTTGGGGAGAATGTGGCATCTTTGGCTTACTCCAGACTTTGCAAAACCTTCTTGAAGTGCACCTTTCCCTTTGAGACCTCCAGTAAAAGATCCTACACCTCCTTGGGACCTTACATTTGTTTTACAGGCTCTGGTTTCTTCCCCCTTTAAGCCCGCAGCATCGGTAGAACTACAGTTTTTGTCCTGGAAGACCACCTTCCTATTGGCTATCACGTCGGCTAGGAAGGTATCAAAGCTTCAAGCCTTATCCATCAAACCTCCGTATATCATTTTCCATAAGGACAGGGTTTCTGTATGTACTAATCCATTTTTCCTACCCAAGATTGTTTCAGAGACTAATATTAATCGGACAATTAACCTCCCTGTCTTCTTTCCGAATTTTCAAAAAGACAAATATAAATTGCATTTGTTGGATATATATAGACAATTGAGATTCTACTTGCACAGAACTAAGTCCTTCCGCAAGTCCGACCAGTTGTTTCCTATTCTATTACCTTTCTTGGTAAACCAATCTTGAGAGTGACTATTGCGTGCTGGATCTCTCAGTGTATCCTTAAGGTGTACATAGACAAAAGCATTTCTCCTCCGGGTCAAGTTAAAGCACATTCCACCAAGTTCATGACTACCTACCTTTATTTCACATTACAAACTGGACATGGTATCTAGAAGTAGAGCATCCTTTGGCTTTGCAGTGCTCCAGAATATCCTTCCATGAGGGCCACCCAGGTGTTTGGTAGCTGGGGACTCTGCCCCACTGGTTGATGACCAAATAGTCAACTACTTCAGATGACGTTATGTACTCGCCATAACGTTCCATCTGAGTAGTTGTACTTCATTTGTCATCAACTGTCCCTCCCTCCTTCCCCCTAACCTTATCACTATTGTACTGCTCTGGTATACAGGAGAGGGTGCCTCTGTGGCTCTCTTGTTCATACATGGTCAGATTAAGAAGAACCTTTAGTGAGATGGTCTTTTTGGATCGGGCTTATGTTTTATGAGTCAGCAAACTCAATCTGAGGGAAGGAAGGAGATAGAGGGGTGTTATGGGTAAGGGGAGGAGCCTGGAGCTCAGATCAGATGCTAGTGAAGTGGCCGTCTCTGCTCCGATCCAGATCCGACTACCTACAGGTTGAAAACAAATGAAGTACAACTACTCAGAACATTATGGTGAGTACATAACTACTTTGTTTTTTGTAACAGTTTTTTTTACACTACTTTGAGTTTTTGAGGCATTTGGTATAGTTTTGTATTCACATGTGTCAATAATACACACACAGATCTTTGCTAAGATCTGTTGCAGCATCTAGAAGTCATAAAACAATTTCAAACTTCCACCCTTCCAGAGTAGGAATTAGTTCACGCCCAACAACAATATAGAAGGCGTCCTAGTACAGACTTTTTGTCTCTGGCTGCATTGAGACCTGTGAGATGCAAGCTTTATGACTTATACCAAGTAATTAAATTTCAAACTACGTTTCAAAGTTAGCTGGACTGAGATTAACCTTTTCTTTTCCAGTATCCTCTGTTTTAATGTATTCATTTCAATAGTTAATATACAGTCTGACATACAGGTATACTTTTTTTCTGTCCAGCAGGACCAACTGATGATACATTTTTTTTAACACAAGCAACTTTACGAATACATTTTCAATGCAAGCATCTGTACTAATCAGTTTATTATACAAATGACATATAATTATTTACAAAACTCCAACTAGCTATACTGTCAAATGTTACACATCCACTGCCCTACTTCTCCTGGCATAGTTGGCAATATCTGACATGATCACAGGCTCCAACATAGTGGACCTTGTACTCAAATGCTGCTCCCCCCCATGTCTTATCCTCCCTGGTAAAGTCCGACCATAAAGCTGTCTCGCTCAAAATCAACTCTGTAACCTCAGTAAAACCAGTAACCGAAACTATTCCAAAGCAAGCAGTCTTTTATTAGTGATGGTTTGTCAAAATTCACTGCCCCTCCAAACCCTAAGAACATACAGCAGCCTACATTGAGTTGTTGTCTTAAACTCTGTACAGCCATGTCTGTGGCTGCATAAGGCTGCTGTACATACCAGAAGTAAGTCTAGAACTAGACACAGAAACATGCTGCCTTGGTGGCATCCCAAATTTAATCAAGATTTAAAAAAAAATTATGGCAAAAATCAGAAAGGATAATTCCCCTAAAGATAAAAGCTCTCATATAAAACTAATTGGCAACTAAGAGGGCTAATTAGGTCAAGTAAAACAGCTTTGAGGTTAAAATAGCCTCACAGGTGAAAGACAGTCCTAAGGCTTTCTTTAGATATGTCAATATGTCAGGACCCACAAGGGCACCATGCAGCAATGTGTTGAACTGGTGGTTAAAGGTGCCACATTCCTAAAGCCTGGCTATATAGCAAATCTGTTAGACAAATTCCATACCAACTTTACCCCCACCCCCCAAGAAATCCTCTCAAACATAACCCTCCAACTGTAACTAGGGAGCATGTACTAGCTGTGCTCGGTAAAGCCAAGAACACAGCCTCATCAGGCCCCAATATATCACAGGATGCTTCTTAAAGTCTAAGGTATGACTTATCATGACCTATGGAGTTACTATTTAACTATCATCTAAAAACAAGCTTTGTGCTACAAGAATAGAGGACTGTGACTGTCCTCTCCCTTCATAAGAAAGGACCTTGAGCAGATCCTCAAAACTAAAGACCCATTAGTCTGACTAGTCTTATTTACAAAGCTATGGAAATTATCAACAAGTACATAGGCAATATCAAGACACTGAGTCCATCTCAGTTTGGCTCTTTCAAAGGATGATTATGCTTACTGAACTGACTTGTTTGAAAAGGTCACAAAGACAATGGATGAGGGGAAAGCAGTACATACTGCCTACCTAGATCTGGCTAAAGCATTTGATACAATACCCCACTAGGGCATTGTCAACAAACTTACAGAGCCAGGCATAAACTAATGTATAATACTCAATAGCTAGCTGACTCATGGATAGGACCCAAGAGGTTGGGATTGGTGAGGCCACCTACGCAAAGGGGCTGGTCACCAGTGGATTCCCTCAGGGCTGTCTGCTGGGCCAACTCCTCTTTGGCATCTGCTTCTCAGAGATCAGAGCCATTGTCAGAGGCCTCTGACTAACCAAGTTTCCAGATGATTGCAAACTGGGAGCAGTCACTGAATGCCCCCAAGACAAGAACACCCTTCAGGAAGCTTTAACAGAGATAAATGCTTGGTACTAAAGCCATGGCTTAAAATCCAATGCCAAGAAATGCATTGTATCTTTTGGGAAGTCAGCTACCCTGGGTACCTGTGTCATCAGTAGAACACCCCTAAAAGCTGATTCCCTAGTTAGGGATCTGGGAACTCATGTAAGATAGTAACCTAGTCTTTGACTAACACGTGCAAGCTAGTAAGAAAATCCTTCTACGTTGCTCAAAGGGCATGGCATCTAGGTCCAGAGAGGTCATTGTACCACTGTACTCGGCCCTCATCAGACCCATCATAGAGTATAATGTCCCTTTGACATATACCTGACCAAACCATGCAGCAGCTGGAACATCCACAAAGGTTCATTACAAAAAGAATTCAGAGATTAAACAATGTCCTATGCTGATCACCTCAAAGCCCTGTCTTACTTTGTATTATATGGACTGCTGAGAGGTGATTTTTGCCTGACATATAAGACATCCCTAAAACATGTTTGAACCTTTTGCACATCTGCAAAACAAACAGCATCAGAACTACTAGATCAAAAGGACTATATTTTGCTTGTGACATAAATAGGACATGTTGGAGAGAGGGATATTTTTCTCAGAGAATTCCCATTCTCTGGAACAGGTTCCCCATCCATGTGAAGCAGAGTTCTTCCCTGACCCTATTTAAGAACAACTTGGAGCAATGGATGGGTAAAAGGAAATTTACCCCTGGTCTGGCACGTATATCTCTGATAAAGAGAGTCGCTCAGTAAACCACCTCTATATAAATCAAATTTGTGAGTCACATTTGAGTTGCATGGCTTTTCTTATAAGGGCCCTAGTGGCAGTTAGCCTAGATTACCTATGACTTCAACTTTGACTAGGCTCATCTTTGCCTGTACTCCTCTTCAGCAGATTTTGACAATTTTGCATCCACATTGGAGGTAATTTTGGGATTTGGGCACTGTCTATCCCCTGACTGATCAGTGGAGCTGTACCCATAACCAGTTTAACCTCAGGCAACAAATTCTTGAGACACCTGTTTGTAACATGGTGGTGGAGCTCGGTATGTGAAGTGTTTAACAAAACGGGAATAGAAGTGCTGAATTTAATGATTAGGGGCTATGAAAATAAGGCTGACAACTTATTAAAGGAGCTTAATATGGTGCATCACAAAGTTTTGAATGATAGCATGTTTTCTAGTGTGAAAAGAAATTACGACAATGTTTTTCATGAAATTGATCAATTCTGTACCAAAGTAGTTAATAGGAAAATTAGGAAGTTAGAGAGAGATCTTCTTGAATATAAGGAAGGTGGGGCTTATCCGGTTTCTAAACATTTTTCTCTGGCTAATCAAGCTGATAATGTTTTTTTGGCTGGGAATCATGAATAGCACAACAATAATTTTAATAATCAAGTTAATGGGCAACCGGTGTTGAGAAGAAGTGAGAGGCTGGCTGGAAAAGAAAGGCAACAGTCCTTTCGGGATTTTCAGTATCCCGGGGGGGGGGGGGGCAACTGAACAGAGGGTGGAACCGTCCCTTGAATTAATGGAACAGACTATTTTTTCTGAAGTAGTAGACCCTGATAGCGCAAACAGCATGGTGAATAAACAAGTTATCTGAAGGCAAGGGAATTTTACTATTTTTAATTTTACTGAACTTATGCCTACGGATAAATACTTTGGACTTTTTTCCAAAGGATTTCATTTTGTCCCCTCCCAGCCAGGGATAATTAAATTTAAATATTTTTTTCAAAGGGCAGTCCCACACAAACTGTGAATTATCCAGGAAAAGTGCATTCAACCCCCTCCAACCATCCCTCACTTAAAGTTTTTGAGGAATTAGTTGAAAGAGGTTACGTGAGAAGAACAAGAATTACAGGTACTCTGATAATCTTAACAAAAAAGAAAGGAACATTATTGAATTCCTAAACCAAGAGAAATGCAGAGTTATGAAACCAGACAAAGGTGGTGGGGTGGTTCTTATGTACACTGCGGAGTATGAGGCACATTTACACAATTTATTACATGATTTGGACCTGTATGGGGTAGTTTCCAGGAACGAGATTAATATAGCACACGCAAAGATAGGGTATTATTTGTATGACCATTTACTGCAAGGGAGTATTAATGAACGGTTATACAACTATCTGCAGGTAGAAAAACCTAAAATTCCTGTGATTTTTGGAATACCAAAGACCCACAAAAGTATTTGACCCTATTAAGTTCAGACCTATAATATCAGGTGGAGGAAGTATTACGGAGCCACTAGCCAAGTATGTTGATTCAACAGTTAAGAAGTTTGTAGCTGTTATCCCGCATATTAACAAAGATTCCTGGGATTTTTTAAAGGGTATAGACCAGGAAAAATTTGGGACGGATATTTTGATGGTTACCATTGACATAGTGGAATTTTTTCCTAGTATTCCCCACAAAACTGGGCTAGACTGGTTTTGTGAAATATTGGTGACTGAGTCTGGTCTGGACAGTAACACTATTAATTTAGTTCTTGAGTTTATGGAGACAATTTTAAATAATTTCATATATTTTAATGGTGAATTCTATCAGCAGAAGAAGGGAGTGGCAATGGGGGCTCCTTGTGCCCCGTTGTATGCCAATTGTGTTTTATATTACTGGGAGCAGAAACATATTTTAAGGACTCAATGGTCCAAGTACATTAGTTATTACACTAGATACCTAGATGACATATGTCTTTTATGGAATGTGTCAGGAGACACGTTCAATGAATTTATGGGATACATTAACAATAGCACTGATTTCTTACGTTTTACTTACAATATGGACCAACATCATTTAAGTTATTTGGATGTCACCTTGTACAAGGATTACATTAACCACTGTTTTCAATCCAAGCTTTTTAGAAAAAGCACATTTTCAAATTCTTATTTACATTTTGATAGTGGACATCCTTTTTTTCAAAAGCTATGTTAAGGGGCAAATGATTAGGGCCTCGAGGATGACCACCATGATGGATGTATTTTTGGAAGATGTCAGAACTATTGTTTGAAGAAAAAGAATATCCCAGGAAACTTATTGATAGTATGGCCCTAGAAGTTATAGAGAACAGAAACTCAAAATATTTTCCTTTGTTAGGGACAGGAAAAATTAACAATGTTAACTTGGTATCACATGTAGATGAATTTAAAAGTAATTTTATACATACGTATTCCTCCACATCAAATGAAGTGGAGCAAATTATTTTGAAACATTGTACTATTTTGTCTTTGAATGACAAGATTAGAAGTTTTATTCCCAGTATTCCCAAGTTTGTTAGAAAGAGGGATATTAACTTGAAAGAACTGTTGGAAAGGAACTCAGTACCAAAATCTAGTACCAACAAACTGAAAGTGGGTACATACAAGTGTGGAGCATGCCAACAATGTAGTTTTATGATGACCCAAGGAACGGTATTTATTCCTTCAAAAAATATAAATTTAAATCCACTAAATATTGCAATTGTGGGACTAAGGGGGTTGTTTATTTGGGAATTTGTGTCACATGTAACAGTTTTTATGTAGGGAAAACGGAAAGACAACTGAAAAAAAAGAGTGTACGAACATACGTATGATGTAGCCAAGGGGAAGGATACTAACGCTTTTTTTAAACATTCTCTTGTATGTGATCAAATGGATTTAAAATTTATGGTGGCTCCAGACCTTAGGGGAGGTAACTAGGAATCAAGGTTAGAGTATAAAGAGTTGCTTTGGCAACTTAGGCTTGATTCAGGTAGGGTCCCGGGTCTGAACGACTATATTAGCATTAATAGTGTGTTAAAACTTAGGGCAGCCCGGCTATAACCCATTTGACATATAGTGGAAGTTTTGTTCCTGAGATGAGATGCACATTAGGATATACATTTATCACACAGTATTGTTTTATCTTGTGATAAAGGTTTAGTTCCTCTAACTGTGTATGAAGTAGCATTAGGAGATAAAAGAGGATTGGATCTTTCATGGCTTAAAAAGACTAGACACATCACCATGGAGTAAAGACTGCCAGGTTGTCCGAATTACCATGATTTTGGGGCCAGTGATTTTTTTTGTTTATTTTGAGTAAACAAGCTATGGAGCACCATGGATTTAATTTGGGAATTAAAGACCCACCATCTTCTAAGCTTGTTGATACCATTAACTGTTCAGATGAAATTGAGTCCAAAACGAAGTCAGTTGCCATTGTTGAGTTCGTAATCCTCTCATATACAGGTTCTTCTGTTACTATCACGGGATGAAATTGCGAGAGGGCTTGCTCATTCACATCGAGCCCCATTGGTTCCTTCCTGGAGGTGGATGAAAAACCCGAGGGTGGGTTTGATTAGATTGTTGGTAACTGGTTCTTTTGCCCTTCAATCTTTTGGCACATCTTAATTAAAAATTGTTATTGCTTTTGTATATAAGGCTATAGATAAAGTGTTGGTAGGGCATCGAAGGGGACCTGTTGAATTATATTTGGAGAAAACAAAGTTGCTGTGGCAGCTGAGGCTGGATGCCTTTAAAAGGCCCAGCCTAAATGATATGTGCTCCATAGCTTGCTTACTCAAAATAAGAGCATTTATTTTTTAATCGATTTATAAGTAGCGTACTTTGTGAATATTTAATATAAATTTGATATTTTCATTGGTTTATGCTTGGAAGTAGAACTACATTTTTTCATTTCTCATGGTTTTGTTTTAATTTATGTTGTTCATACATTCATTATTGGGGCAGTGACAAGGGAATGATTGATGTTAATTGATCATAGTATTTTAAAAAGTTGTCTTCCTGTGGAAGGTTGTATCTGAGGAAGTTCAAGATTTTTGTTTGGACGAAAGCGCTAATAAACAGATTTTATTTAACTGTCTGGTGTTCCACAGCTATTTTCTGCACTTTTCATGTTTCTCAGCTTTGTTTGTGTACGTTTGGATTTTTTTGAGGTACAAGTAAAGGGGAATTGAGACTTGTTTGGATCATATGGAGATGCCTTTGGAGATTAGATGGGCTAGAAAGAAAGCTTTCCAAACTACTGTAAGGACATAATGGTCAGGCATTAAGGAATTTTCAACAAGAGTGCCTAGATTCCATACAGCATTGCCTGGTTGGAGGGGTATGTCACCCATATAGTATGTCAAAGTGTTTTGTTTACCAAAATGAACTGTCTCACATTTTTTTAACATTTAATTTGAGGTTGTTGTCCTTGAACAAGTTATTAAAATGCTCTAACCTATGTTGAAAGAGTCGCAAGTCAGTGGAATAACAATTGAATAATAACACACAGTTTATGTTTGTCTGCAAATTTAGATAACCAAAAGTCAGGAGTGCTGGC
Organism: Protopterus annectens; assembly: GCF_019279795.1. Classification (NCBI taxonomy): domain Eukaryota; kingdom Metazoa; phylum Chordata; order Ceratodontiformes; family Protopteridae; genus Protopterus; species Protopterus annectens. The sequence continues at coordinate 277,108,811 of NC_056749.1, forward strand.
TTGAGGGTCTGAGAAACAGATGCCAAATAGGAGAGGCCCAGCACTGAAACTTGTAATATACCACTGGTAAATTTTTGCTTTCAGAAATGACACCTGTGACTCAAAACAACCTGGGTTCTGTCAGACAGCCAGATTTACAAGTCTGTCAGTACCTGCATGGAGTATAGTGTCAAAGGCCTTAGTCAGGTCCAGGCATGCTGTATACTGCAAAGACACTATCCACTGATTCAGTTATTTTCCAAAGAAGTTAATGAGGTTAAACAGGCAGGCCATTCCTTTTGACAGTTAAACTGGTGAGGGTCCAAGGCTAAGAGATTTTCAATATCCAGATTAATGAGGTCTTTATTAATACAATTCCATAACTTCACATGTAAGGTTAGTGAGACTACTAGGTTTATATTCACCAGAGTCCATGGTTGAGTTTTCCTTGTGTAGTGGCATTAAAGGAGTGTATTCAGTTGAGAGGCTTAGATTAAAAAGGTTGTACAACAATGGCCAATGAAGTAAAGTTCTCTTGGAGAATAGGTAGTGTGGTTAAATGATATAAAATTTTTAAAGGTGCAACATATATAACAAAAAACGTGCATAAATTTCCAGTACTTCAATTAAATTCACTTACGAGATATTCATGCTGTGAATGCAGTTATACTATAGTGAAATGATGGCTCCAAAGTATCCAGTCTTATGATAGCTCCAAAGTATCCAGTCTTTTTTGTCTGATATACAAAGTATCTACACTGAAGATGTAGTAGCTGCTGTGTGACTGTGATGAACTGTTATAACAGCTTAACCAGTCTAACAGATCAAATAAGAGCTTCTAGCTTTAATGGCAGTTAAAATCCTTTTATTGTAGAAAAAGTTAAAATCTTCATGTCAAGTTAAAATCTTGATGTAGAATAAAACAGTCCCTCTGTATTCCAAACGATAAGCACTTTCGGTATCTCCTTCTTCAGATCGTAGAGATTGGGACTAGAAGTTCCTTTTTATAGTGCTTACTTCCTTTACTGTTGGGACAATCATTCAATCATCACACTGTCAGTCAGCTGTTTAACTGCACCAATCCTCTTTCCTCTAAGCTGGGGGTGTTCCATTTCCTATACCTTTTGCTTTTGAGGGGTGTGACCAATCATGAATTATTAAGCCAGACACACCTCCATGTTAGCTAATAGTTGGTCTTCTAGCTTTTAGTATAGGTTTCAGTGAAATGATGTTATTCAAGTCTGGCTCAATATCAGCACGGAGGTTCACAATCCACTTACACTCCCTGCATTTAGTAATATTTTCAATGTCACCTTTCCTTATTCCACTATATACATTCTCTATTACCGTATAAGTGAAAGAATGACCGACATTTCTTTCAGCATGCGTTGCTTAAGCATTATGTGGATCTTTATTAATAACGTCTCTTTGATGTCTCAAAATGCGATTTTTAAACATCTGATTAGTTTTTCCTACATTGAATGCAGGGCATAGTTTACAGGTAGCCATGTACACCACATTGGGGGTTACACAAGTGGCTTTGACATTAAATGTGTATTTCTTCTTTGTCCTTGGATGTTCAAATTCATTATTACAGTCAATCAGTGGGCATGCTGTGCAGTGGCCACACTTGAACATGCCTTTATGTCCAACGATTTTATGTTTGCTAAACCCATCCTTTGTGCAAAGTAACCTCTTCAAATTTGTCTTATTCTTGTAGCCAAAGCATGGTGTTTCACCTACAATGTCTTTTAGCTTGGCATCCTGGGTGAGGATTGGCCAAAACTTATAGATTTAACTTGTGTGTTGTCTGTGCTGTAGGTTAACATCACTCTGGTGGTTCTGTCTTCTGTCTTGTTTTTCTTTGAGATAACCTCTTGAACATTCACATGTTTTTCATTATAGCCTCTATTTCTTAGGTTTTGTTGCAGAAACAAAATTTCCTTTTCTCTTGTCTCATTTTTACTACATTTTTTATGTATTCTTTGTGTTTCATTTCACATAATATTATTAGTGACATGTTTAGGATGCATGCTGCTTTTCAACAAATAATGATTTCTCCATGTATTTTTTTTGGATGTAATTCGGTTTCCAACATGTTTTCGTTAAGAATAACATTCACATCCAAAAATGCAACTTGATTATGAGAGTGTTCTGCTGTAAAGCTTAAAAAAGAGGTAGTTCTATTTAGATATTGATAGAATGATTCGAATTGTGGTACGGTTCCTTCCCATAAAATAAAAAGATCATCCACTAATCGACCATAAAATTTGATGCATTCATATCAGGGATTATTTGAATTCAATACATGCTCCAGATCCCAATCTACAAGCACAAGATTTGAGTAGCTGTTCGCACAAGGGGTGCCCATGGCTACCCCCCATTTTTGCCAATAGATTGATGTATTATTAGATTTAATACTGGAAAATAATTATTTTGTGTATGGTACAGCTATTACATCAAAAAAAATACATGGAGAAATCATTATTTGTTGAAAAGCAGCATGCATTCTAAACATGTCACTAAAAATATTATGCAAAATGAATAAGAACAATTTGAAGAAGTTACTTTGCACAAAGGATGGGTTTAGCAAACATAAAATCGTTGGACATAAAGGCATGTTCGGAACACCCCCAACTGAGAGGAAAGAGGATTGGTGCATTTAAACAGCTGATTGACAGTGTGATGACTGAATGATTGTCCCAACAGTAAAGGAAAAAGGAACTTCTAGTCCCAATCTCTACGATATGAAGAAGATACCAAAAGCACTTATCGTTTGGAATACAGAGGGACTGTTTTATTCTACATCAAGATTTTAACTTGACATGAAGATTTTAACTTTTTCTACAATAAAAGGATTTTAACTGCCATTAAAGCTAGAAGCTCTTGTTTGATCTGTTAGACTGGTTAAGCTGTTATCACAGTTCATCACAGTAACACAGCAGCTACTACATCTTCAGTGTGGATACTTTGTATATCAGACTAAAAAGACTGGATACTTTGGAGCCATCATAAGACTGGATACTTTGGAGCCATAATTTCACTACAGTATAATTGCATTCACAGTGTGAATATCTTGTAAGTGAATTTAATTGAAGTACTGGAAATTTATGCAAGTTTTTTGCTATATATGTTGCACCTTTAAAAGTTTTATATCATTTAACCACACTACCTATTCTCCAAGAGAACTTTACTTCATTGGCCATTGTTGTACAGCGTTTCATTTTGAATATTGTTTTTACTTGTTACTGATAGCTGTACTTTAGCGTTAGGAGGTACGCTTTCTTTATTATAGATTAAAAAGGTTAGGTAGGGGTTTAGATAAGCCAAATTTGGCACTGATAATCTTACAGTCCAGTATGTTATCAGGACCTATAGATAAGGTCTTCTTAGCTTTTGAGAGGGCTGAAAGGACTTGTTCCATAGTAGTTTAAGGGAGATGGCTGGGATTGTGGAATCTGGGATAGGATAACTGTAAGGGAAGTAGAATTTTTACTAAATTTGTCATCTAGGATATTAGCTACTTCCTTTGGGTCAGTGTGTGCAGTATTATTGTGCACTAGCTCTAAACATTGTTTGGTATTAATTCTTAACTTCCTGACATAGCTAGAGAAAGACGTGTAATTATTTTAGTGGCAATTTTAAGTCATGCTTAGCTTTGAGCTTCCTAATGATGCCCTTAAGTTCTTCATTAGCTTGTTTAATAGTACTGTTAAGCTAGGTAGAATGAGATGTCTTGTAAGCATGAAGCCATTTATTTCTCTTGTTGTATAATTTATTTATACAAATATTTCACCACGGGTATGTTTTTAAATTTCTTATATTCTGTGAAGATGGGGACTGTCTTAATCAATACAACCATTAAAGTGTGAGTAGAAGTTTTTAAGTTAGGCTCAGATTACTCCTTATACTGGTCATAGAGGCTGCCCATCAATCAAAATGATAGGAGTTCTGCACTCTTCTTTTCCTCATTTCAAAGGGGGACACAAGGCTCTAGTCCCATCCTGACCCTCATGAGAGCATATTATGGTGACACTGCATAGGCAGGGTTGCCACCTTTACCTCCTTCTATTTCTTGGTAAATAAGCCACTCATTTGCCTTGGTAGATGCACCCCTTTTAACAAATCACGTAAGAACTAATTTCAAATACAGTATACATTGATTGGTGGGCCAGCTTTAGATGAAATGTGGTGGTCTCCCCATTGTTCAATGCTTACCTGCCACACCTCCCAGTGCCCCTCAATATCTCCCCATCCTGGTCTATCCACCATCCAGATTAGTATTTTTTCTCACATTTTGTCTCTCTTCAGCTTTTTCCTGCATCGTAACTGGCCAACACCACACTTGTAATAACTGTAGAGAAAATAATTTAATTGAAGTAGAAGTCTAAGGGACACTAGAGCCTTCAGCAGCCATGGGGTTCTAGATGTTCTGAGGTGCATTGTAAAGTCCTCCCCCCAGCCCTTTGATTCAATGATGTCCTGAGTAAAAAATTATGGCTAAGAAAAAAATTTCTATTTTTAAAGGAGTAAATAAGTTGTGTCTGAAGCTTAATATTCAAATGTGATAAAATAGCTATTGACAGACTGAGAAAATAAATGACTGTGAGGATAGAAATAATTTCTGAGATACCTAAAAGACAGACACCTCTGTATCCCTTTAATGTCAGTCTGGGATGAGTGTGAAATAGAATGTAGTAATATATTTGAACTTGTTGCAATCAGAGATAAATATAATGCACAACATGTCTCCTTACCCCCACCTCCAAAAGATAACCACCTGTATATATACATGTGATGCTCAATTGAGAGGAAAGTTTTATTTCATCTTGTTTCTAATCAGTACATTGATTGTCCCTAAGTTGCTGTTGGACAGGTTGTAGTGACTTCTGAGGTTTGATTGTGAAGAAAGTTGAAAAATAATGACCAGGCCATCTCCAGCCTTTATAATCTATTAGTAACCTTCTGCACCCATCTGTATACTGGATTGGTTTTAGACTAGATGGGGCTTATAGCAGATTCTTTTTTTTAAGTCTGGGTCAAAATCTACTTCTACTGCGAGGGGTGTGGGGTCTGCTAGGTCCTCCTAAGCTTTGATTGATAGATGTTTTAAACTTTTATGCCTTATTTTTGAAAGGTAATGACTTGCCATTTTATTTCCTTCTACTACCCAGATTTAAATACATGCTTGCCAATAGTGTGTGTCTCTACAGTTAACAAATCAGTAATATTTTTTCCTCATACAAACATATACTTGTACTGACATTGCCCTTGATCTGCTACATCTGTCACAAGACTCTTTTCTCACATATAATGATACTGCCCCTAACAAGCCAGTTCTATCAAAAAGTACACACACACACTGCACAAACAAGAAAATCAGATTAATGTACAGTGCACCTGGAAAAAAAACCCACACAGGGACAGGAAGGACATGAGATCCCTTAGAGAAGGATCTACAACCAGGAACTCAACCAGACAAATTCTGTGATGGGAACATGCTACACCACCAGACCAATAATCACTTTGACATGCTTCCTGCTCAGATCACCAAAGAGAGAACTATTGTGTGCAGTGCTGGCATTTAACCATGATATAAAGTGAAACAAGTTTCAACCATTCTTAAATACACTGCATCACCTTCCAACATACACACAAGCATAAGTCATAACAATAATTCATTTTTACACTGATTTTATCATATCAATACACCTTGACACTGTTTCTACTATGCCAGATTAGGGACAGTTTAGCGTAGTCATACAGCGGGGGTAAGTCACTTTTATCCACTACCCATCAGCTGCAGACACTTTGATTGTATACATCTCAGGTGTCTGTGATAAAAAATGGGCACAATAAATGAATGCAACTTGCTTTACACAAATGTAGAATAGTCCTGTAAAGCCAAATCAATGACTTTTTAACTTCAGTATCACAACAGAGTTAGTCTTTTTCATCTACAGTAGCTGTCATACCCAGCTGTGTCTGTATACCTCTCAAGTACCTGAGCGTAATAAAATTTAAAACTAATTATCAAATTCTTTGGGAACTACCACATTGACAATATGACCATAAGAGTTCCAGGTGTTCAGTATTTGGGAACGTATGCAGACAGTGACCTAACTTTCATCCAATAAGTGGCCATTGTAAAAAAGTTCATCTATATTGCACAGCTTTGTAAACAAAGGTATTTTCTCTAGATCTCTAAATGCCATTGTCTCCCTTTACTCAGCCCTCATTAGGCCAATCATTGAATATAAGGTCCCCTTTGGCATGCTTCTGTCCAGACACATGCAACAACTGGAATGCCCACAGAGGTACCTTACTAAAAGGATATGACACCTAAACAATATTTTCTGCATGTGCTACTCAAAGCTCTGTTTCTATATTCTGTATCCTACAGACTGTTAACAGATGACCTGTGTCTGGCATACAAGACATCCTCCAACCCTGTACTGATGGATTTACTGAACATGAGCAAGTCAAATGGCATCAAAAATACTCAGTCTAAGGATCTAAACCTCTTCTGTGGCATCAACAGAAGGGTTTGGAGGGGCAAGTGTATCTCACAGACAATACCACTACTCTGGAACAGAATCCCTGTCCATGAAAAACAAATCTCATCCCTGTCCATATTCAAACACAGCTTGGATCTTTGGATGAGAAATGGTAAATTACCCTAGGACTACTACTACTGGACAGAGGCAGCTAATACGTGCTTTATCCAATGCATGCATCCCCTCAAATTATCTGTGGTATTGTTATCATTTTTTTTTACTATAGGAAATCTGTAATAATTGACCATGCAATGGGTAAGGCCAGTGTGATACCAAAAGGGAAATTGGCTAGGCTTAAAATGGCCTGCACAGGTAGCTAGCCTAGTACTTACCTATGAATCTATAAAGACAATGGTAATTCAATTTAGTTCTATTTTACACAAACATGGATAGTAGTCCAGTCCGGCCCGCAAAGCTGTCCACTTCCTATTATCCATATATCAGCTAAAACATCACAGCTCAAGAATCAGGGACAAAGCCAAAAAATAATGTAGGCAGATCCAAAATCAGGAGGAACAGATTTTAAATATTCTTATAAACTTAGAAAGTCAAAAGGTTTTGCATTAACATGGCATTTCTGAAGTATGCAATGTTTGAAACTCTGCCATTATTTAGTATCTGAAGTTCTCAACCTTCCACCAGTTTTAAGAGGACTAGACCGAAATATGAGGCAAAAACAGATATGTTTTGTGAAATCAATGGCACTTGAGAGTTGTTATACCTCACAACGTATTTGCTCAAGAATTATAGCAAAGCCAAAATTAATGATGACACAGAGACAAGTTTTAAATACTACTCTACAATTCATTTAAAAAATCATACAACTCATGCTCAGCTAGTTCTGTGATATAGTTCTGCTTTCTATAAGGATAAGACTGGGAGAAATAACTGACGCACACACCTTGAATAACCAGGACCCAAATCATACGGGTGTCTGAAACAGTCAAGGATGGATATCTATCTATTGAAATAGAGCAGCTCTTCTAGTTGGCATACTGTAGCAAGGTGGAAGGCTTTCTGACAATTTAAGCCATTTCTCATACCTCAGTCTAAAGCTCAGGAAAGATAAGATGGTCTACTGCAAAAAAACAGATCAGAAGTTGAGAGCCAGTTGTTGCCCCAACAGTGCAGGAGATCAAAAATCAAGGAAAATGGTTGGAAGATGTACAGGCTCACCCTTGCCAAGACATTCCTACAAGATCCACTGTAAACTCCCCTTTAAATTACTGTATGCAGAAGAACAGGAAGAGAATCACATTCCTCTTGGTGGCAAGCTGCTAAGTTGCTAGATGCCCCTCAGAACAACCAAGCCAGGCACGTCATCTGAATCTGGAAATCCAGGACGAAAATATAAGGCTGGTCAGGGATTGCATAACAACACATTCACTTCACCAGGTATGTGGGCATCTGGTTAATGTCTCTTGCCTACAGCACATTGCCAGACAGTCATTCACTGTGTGAACTGGAGATACAAATGTGTGCCACCTCGTTTGAAATGCACCACACAAATGAATGCCTATCTGATCTGATCAACAGTTGTCTTCAAACCCAGAGTGTGCTACAAGATCTGAGCTCAGATTCCCTACTGTGCCTTCACCCCATCTGGCAAAGCCATGACCTCTTGAGCCCTCTCTGAGGCATGTGGAACTTATAGTGGAAAGCATCCACCTTCCCAATGAAAAGATGTAAAATTCTAATAGCAGATTAGAGAAACCTTTCAGTTGATGGTAACCTTGAAACTGTAGCCATGGAAGTAGCCACTCCAATGACAAACTACCAGGGATCCCCAAATCCATAGGGTCTGTGGTAGCTATTCATCCAGATATGCAACACTTGGAAGTAGGGCCTTTTCCAAGACCTTGTTTACAGCAGCCAGTATCTCTGCAAACACTGTGTGAAATTAATGATTATACAGCACCATTCTGTAATAAAAACAATAAAACAATGATGCCCTCCTCACACTCACCTTCCCTGTTGCAGATTGGATAAGAAGACTCAGCTTTGGAATGAAGAGCTAACCAGTTTGAAAAAGATGTCAGGTAATGTAAAGAATAAATACAAGGCTCTTGGTGTACACTTTGTGTTGTTTTAAAATGTTTGTGGCTTGTTGTAGCAGCCATTCATACTTTGTTCGCTGGAGAAGATGTTTTCTGTTTAGTGTAGAGGATTAATTAGTGGCAGCAGGATATAAGTTTTGTTAAATGCTGATTTTGTCTCATATTTGTGCTCCGCTAGTCTTTAAATGTTTGATTTTCTGGCAAATTACCGAGGAGTACAGTCAGTCAGTTATGCCAGAGGAGTTTCATACTTCTTATTGATCAGAAAATGTGTTGATGCAAAAATAGTTCCTTAAAAAATATGCATTAGAACCTGCTTTCTAGAACACCCAAACTTAGGATTTCAGCTTCATGAAATACATTGTTGCCTGTTCCCTGTTTAAATCTGCTAATTTGATATTGTTGAAGTTGTCTGTGGAAAACACTTTTCATGTGGCCATCTTTTTTACTTTTGCAGCATCATGGAATTTTTAGGCAGTCATCTACAGGGAACTTACTTCTAGTCTTTCACATTTCCTCACAAACATGGGCTCAGAATTGTCCCTGAATCAGCCAATTCATATCCATGCTTTTTGTAGGATCAGAAACCAAGGAAAAGAGTCATTCAACCTTTGATGTGCACAGTTACCTCAGGATTTATTTGAATGCAATGTTTGAGGTTAGGAAGATGGAACAACTGGTATTTATCAGAAGGATTGTGGCTTCAAAAATATTACTTTTGATAAATTGTTGTATAGAGGTCTGATTTATAGAGCTTTTGCAAATGCTCCCTGTAAAGATGTGAAGTATTGTCATCTATGCCAGGGGAGAATAGGGCAGTGCATGCGTAACATATGCCAGCATAGTTAGCTGGAGTTTTGAATTAATTTTGTGTCATTTGACTATCACACTGACTTGTACATATGCTTGTGTTAAAAATGTATCAACAGTGTTAGTATAACTGATTACATTTTTATGTTTAAACAAAGAATGTTGGCAGGGAAGAGTAGAAGTTTTTGAAATTGTTCTATAACTTTCAGATACTGCAAAAAATCTTAGCAAAGCTGTGAGTGTGTATTGTACCAGAGTCAGGTCATTAAATGTGATGTTATTCTATAACCAGCACTTAGAGGATGGAACTCACACAGCACCTTGTTTTATTTTCTTTGGAACCTGATATAAACGTCTATGACAGTTATCACAGTTGAGTCAGTTGAGTTCAGTTCAGAGTTTGAAGCTCATTACCCTTGCCTTGTGGAAGCAAGCATCTCAGCATCTACTCTTGCCTTGCTGTATTATGTAAGTTAGCTAGGGAACAGTTATTCTTTAGACAGTCAGGAAATACAGTGAGATTAGTTAAGTATTGTTTTTCTGTACCTGTTTGAATCTGTCCAACTGCGTTATTTTTATTTATCCTGTGATTGAAACTCTGATGTTTATTAACTTACATACTTATTATTCTCATGTTTTCTAGTTTATTATATATTATTAAATGTTTTTATACATTTCATTTTGGCTAGTCTTTTAGAGAATACTTTTAACATCTTGAGAGTACTTGTGCTTATTTTAGTGATGCCAAGACCACTCCGAAAAGCCTTGCTGCTTTGGTTAAACTCTACCATTTATATTAGTGTTGATTTTACTCAATATAATTGGATACCCTTGCAAGAGCCTGAGAGTAGTTGACTGCTGGCAGCATGGTTACGTTATAGTCTAGGCAGAAGGGGTACAGCTAGTAAATCTGTACCAGGTGTGTGTGTCTGTGTGTGTGTGTGTGTCTAAATCAAATACCCAGGTGCGGGTGCTACTTGGATCTGGGGCACAGTGCTCCAAATTGAGTCTTGTTTGGGATCTGGAGAGACAGAGTCCAGTCCCAGATGTGGAGCATGTTCCCTGTGTGCTCTTCGGGAAAAGTGTGCTTGATGCAGAGAGCTGCATTTGAAAATACTGTGTAAATCCATTCCTGTTTTTAGTGACTATCTTTTACTGGTGTCAGTGGTGAGGAGTGAGGCTTCCTGATTGCCACCACACTCCCACAGAGATGCTGGATTTCTCCCCAGCTCATGACTTCAGTCCAGCATACAGCTAAAAGACGGTGTAGCTAGTAGCATTTTTAGTTCTTTTTTTCTCACAACAATTTCCAGATAATAACTATTAAGTTTGAGAATTCTTGTCTTCTTGATTGATACTTGGCTTTAAAAAGTTTTGTATCTTGAACTGATATTGAATTGCTTGTTTTACTGTATTTCTGAAGCCTGTAACTTCCCCTGAAAAATTAACAATGCTTGCAAAAGACTTATTCTGCAAAAGTACTACCATTTGCAGTTTCTCTCTAGTTTGAGAGAGAAACACGATGTTTTCTCACGTAAAGCCATTTAATTAAAATAAAAAGACTTTGCATTAAAAGACTAAATGTAGCGGCCTTCCCTGAGTACAAAAAGCTTATGATGTTAAGAGTATCATTCCTCCCTTCTATAGAAAGTTGTCTACTTACTGATGTGTGATAACGAAAGTAAGAATGAACTGACTCATTATTTCATCTGCCTAGTGACAGGGAAAACACATAAAAAGAACCTCTTAGCACTCCTTTATGGAAATGAGTAGATATGACCATGCATCTCAATCTTATTTTGTAAATATTTTTATTTTAGGACATAGAGTAGGCTAGGCTTGGCTTATATTATACTGCATTGGATGCTTGTGTTTAGTTGAGATTAACATATTGTCTTCTGCCTAATGACATGTTAGTTAAAGAAATAGTGTGGAGGTTACTTTACGACACTAAAACTCTCATATCATCTGAAACACTGAGTCTTATTTTGTTGATTTCTTTCAATTTGGGACTGTGTCTTGGGGAAATGTGGGCATGACTGAGACTATACAAGAGAAAATAAGGGAAGAAATAAAATGCCACCATAGAAGCACCAAATAGAGAAAACTATAAATCAATTAAGACAATAAGTATCAGCAGTAGAAGATTATAGAAGAGGAAACAGATCAAAAATACTATGAAAGACAGACGTGGTACAAGCAAAGCACAGTATCAAAACAGAACAGGATCCATCATACACTATTGCAAATAATAAACTAAAATTATCAGCACAGGTGGAAAAACTTAGAAGATATGCAGATAAATGTAAAGGAAAATACAAAATAAACAACTGGTGACCAAAAAATAGAGAGAGAACTGTGAAACAAAGCAAAAGGAATAGAAACACCACCAAAAAAGAAGAAACATATTTTGGAGAAATATTTATGAAACTCTATGAAACATAATGAAGATGCTGAAAGAATAGAAAATTAAAAGAAACAGTAAGGAGTTCTAGTGTAGAGGATATGAAATATGATGAAGTAATGCCCAGAGAAATTGAAACAAAATTAAGAAACGCTCCTAATTGGAAAACCCCAGGCCCAGAAGTAGTAACTAACTTTTGGCTAAAAGTATTAACATCTTCACACAACGATTTAGCCATGAGTAAAAATTACTTGTATACACATCCTAAACAGGCACCAACCAGGTTAACAGGAAAACAACATTCTTTAAGACTGACCCTGCAAGCCATCCTAAAAAAACTATACACCAATAACTTGCTTTCTGGCAATATCCAAACTATATATGGAACTGATGCAGAGTTAAAAAACTCAATTATGGCAAACGAGCATCAGGGTAACAAATGAAATTCATAAGGTACAAAGGATTATTTGTTGCTAAATAAAACCATAACAGAGAATTGTACAAAGGGGAAGAATGTAAGCATGTCATGGACAGTCCTGAAGTTTTTTTTTAATGGTTCTGGGAAGAATTTTATTTTTATTTTATTTTACATTTGTTAACCGGGCTAGTCTAACTGGATACATGTCCATTTTCAGTAGAGGCCCGAGGAGTTAAGCTCCAAGTTAGGACAATAAATTTAATACAATAAATTATAAGGATACATGAGCAAATATAAAGTATTAACAGTATGCATAAACAGGTTAACACAGTAAAATGTACAGTGCATGATACAAGAATAAATAAAGGGTTGTAAATACAATCAGAGTAGTCAAGAGAAATATGCATCATAGTTAAAAAAGGAAAATAGAGTTGCTTAATGAGTAGATGGGTTAGACAGAGTAGAGTATATAGAGACACTTTGACTAGTCAGGTTTAGTGCATTGACACAACCAGTGTATTTTCAGGAATACTTTCAATTTGTTTTTGAAAGAAGATAATGAGGAAAGTATGGAGAGTTCGTTTGGAAGGAGGTTCCAGGCTTTCCCAACTATATTACAGAAAAGGGAGTCAACAGCTTTGTTATATGTTTTAGTGGTATGTACTAGAAGTTTCTGATAAGACCTTAAGGATTCTAGGTTTTTATAGGGGGTGATTAGTGTCGAGAGAATAGGTGTTTTTGAAGGCTTGTAAAGAGTGTTGTGGGCTATAGCTAGCTGATAGAATGTAATTAGATTTTGAAGTTCAAGCCAACCTAGCTGTTTTAAATTAAGGCAGTGATGGGTTCTAAAAGGATTACCAGTTGCAAATCTAGCTATATTATTGTAGGACATTTCCAATTTGTTGAGATTATTTTTTGAAAGGTTAGTAAAAATGGGTGATGCATAGAGAAGAGAAGAGATTAGATGAGTGTGTGCTATTGTGGTTCGAGCTGAAGGTAGGAGAAAGGATTTTATCCTATAGAGAGAGCCTAGCTTTTTATTGACTGTTTTTAAAGTATTGTTAATATGGATGTCAAAGTTCAGATTATTGTCAAAGGTGGCTCCTAATAGTTTTGTGGATGGGTCTGGAGATATAATGGTATTATTAATAGAGTTTATTGAGAAATCCAGTGGAGGAGACTTCTTGGTAGGAGAGAAGAGGAGGAGTTTAGTCTTTTTGGGGTTTAGGAGAAGGCATCTATGTGTGAACCATTGCTCAACTGTATTGAATACTGGTTGGGTCAGATAGAGTAGTTCAGAAGAGGAGGGGGCTGAGCAAATCAGTGTAGAGTCATCTGCATATTGTATGCATGTAGCTTGGGGGATGGCAAGGTGAAGATCGCTGATGAATATGGAAAAAAGTAGAGGTCCAAGGATGGAACCCTGGGGGACTCCGAGGTTGACAGGGAGATGAATAGATAGAGACTTGTGCCATAGTACGGCCTGTTGTCTTTTATCCAGGTAGGACTGGAACCACTTAATAGAGGATGTATCTAGTGACAGGGATTTCAGTATTGTGATGAGAATTTGGTGATTTACCATGTCAAATGCTTTAGACAGGTCAATGAAAAGGGCAGAAGAGAGTTTGTTAAGGTTGCGGTTATTGTTAATACAGTCTGTGAAGGAAAGAAGGGCAGTTGTAGTGCTATGTGAGGGTCTAAAACCATGTTGACAATTGGCTAGTAGGTTATTATGCATTAGATGATCAAGCAATTGTTTGTGGATGCATTTTTCCATGATCTTTGCCAGAGGTGAGAGAAGGGCAATGGGGCGGTAGTTGGAGAGGTCTGTGGATTGTCCTCTTTTGTGGAGAGGGATTATATGGGATATTCTCCATAAACTGTGAATACAACTTTCAGTAATAGTCCTATTGATTAGGATAGAAATTGGATAGGTAATAGCTTTGGCTGATTGTTGTAAGAATTCAGCAGGTAGTTGGTCTGCTGAGGGGGTGCAGGGTTTTAGTTTCTGTAGAAGGGTTAGAATATATGATGTTGGGACAGGTTGTAAATGAAAAGTAGGGGGTATGGTTGGTTGTTTGGAAGGTAGAGTGAAGTTGTTAGGAGATAGTTGACTGGCTAATGTTTGTATAGCATCTGTAAAAAAGTTGTTAAAGTCATTGGCTATGATTATTGGTGTTTTGTGTTCTGAATTTAGATGATTTGGAGAAGAAAATGGGTAGATAAATTGCCTGGCTCAATGTTAACTCTGAAACAACCTTAGGCATAATTCTCAGTGTTACCATACCTCTGTGAAAGATGTGACAGGGATGAGTTACCATAACAACTTGTAAATCAAATACTCATCTTGAAGACGTCAGAACAATGAGTTAACTGTTTTCCAAATAAGAACTTCACATGGTCTCATAAGCAGGTTCAAAAGAAAACAGTTTTAAGATTCCAAGAAAGGGTCACCTATCTTCTAGATGGATGGCTTTGTAAAATCTCTTTTTAAAACTGTTGCATTTGAGACGAACTAAATTTTCCAAATAAGAACTTCACATGGGCTCATAAGCAGGTTCAAAAGAAAACAGTTTTAAGATTCCAAGAAAGGGTCACCTATCTTCTAGATGGATGGCTTTGTAAAATCTCTTTTGAAAACTGTTACATTTGAGGCAAGCTAAAAAGGGGATTCTAAGGATAGAAAAGTAGAGGTGGCCTAAACGTGAATCTTGATAGAATAGTGAGAATCACTCACACAAATACTGCAGAACCAATACTTTTAAAACTTTAAGAGGGTCCTGGTCTTCTTTCGGCATCAAATAGAAAATCTTTTCTACTTACCCATATATGATTTTCTTCTATCAGGTTTCTTTTGCCTCCTTTAATACCTGCTGCACATCCTGAGAAACAAAAATATGCATCTGCCTGAGCAGACCTCAGACAATGGTGTACTACAGGGCAACTGTCCTGTTCACTGCACCATCCAGCTCCCCTTTCCCTATAGGGACACTAAAAGAGCAAGAGGATCTGAAACTTGACATGCTAATTGTGCTAGCTGAAGCTGCTAGGCTGAGGATGTAATGGGAGATTTTGGTCCCCTTGAGAACCAAAAAGAGTAAAAGTAGAACCTTGGCCTCATTCTGATGGAAGGACATCCTCTATCACCACCTTGGAGAGTGGAGTCTGGGTCTGTCCTAAGAGATCTGCAGAGACAGGTTAGTGGTGGCCATCTGTTACACTTCCAGAGTCTACTATTCATTTGTGATGACCATTCCTACTTTTGGTGAACTTGCTTCCACCCTCAAGAGGTCATCCTAGATAACAGAGCTATGGCTATTGGACCAGCAGAGTCATTCTCTTGTGTGTCTTTAGCAGGCATCACTAGGGAAGGCAAAACTGTGACTTGATCTCCTTGGTCTACAAGAGGGAGGGGGCTTCTTATTTCTTGGGGGTAGTTGAATGGGCCTGGGAGTCAAAGTCCTTTAACAGACCTCAAATTTTGTTCCCTTTTCATAATGGTCATTAACCAGATCCTGCAAACGCTCCTGAAAGAAGACTTCCCCTCCTAGAAGTAGACATCCAAGCTGACATGCTTGGGATCCTCTTAGATACAATAAAGACTCAGCCATACCATCCTTTGCATGCACATACTTGAACTTGCTACCCCAGCTACAGTATCAGTGCGGTCAAACTTATGGTGAAATACATGTTAGCCTGTTGTGGAATTTGTAGACATAGACTTAACCAGCTGTTCATTGAGCCCAGGCTTAGGGAGATCTGGAAGCTTTTCTAGCACTTGACTAATTTAAGGTGACTGAAACATAGGTATATGAGACAGGTGAAGAATCTAAGCCCCACCCTATCCAGTGCTTTGGACTCTTTGCCAAATGGCAGTATGCAGTGGAATCTAAATCCTATGCTGGATGGAAGCAAACATTTATGAGGGTTCCCTTTCCAAGTCCTGACGTCCAGCTCTAAAACAAATAAACTCTTCAATCACAACTGACTGACCACACACAAAAATTCACCACTAAAATACAAACTCAGCTTTTTTATTTATTTATTTTTTTTGAGGGGACTTCATCCACCAAACTCCACTTACTTGTTACTTGTATAGAGTAACTTTTTAGTCACACAGTCACTGGGGAAAAAGAGAAACACAGGGTAGATATTAAAGCACTCATGACAGCAGTAACACTTCTGATTTCTTATTGAAATAATGGGAGAATAGCTGGAGAGCAGCATCTTTGACAAAATGCAGACCATCAGTTACAGCTTACCTGGCAATACTACAGTGGTAGGTAGACAGGCCAAGTAGGACTGCATTATGGAAGGCTTGGTCAAAATCTTACTCCATTCAACATCCTGCAAGAAAGCTGTGGTAGCTGTTATACCTAACATCCTGCTTCATACAGGCTCTTCTCATTTCTAAACCATGATTATAAAGTGTTTATGCCTAGAATGGCTAAAAGAATGGCAAAAGTTATGCCAAAATTGATATGTAGTCCAGTGTGGTTTTATGGAGGGGGAGGTAAACATTTGACATTAATAGTACAATGATGATCCAGAGGAAGCAGAATGTAAGAAAATATCATTGTTATTGATGGGCCTTGATGCAGAGAAAGCATTCAACAGAGTAAGCTGGGATTTTGTGAGTAGGGCAATAGAACATTTGCATTTCCTGATACATTAATAAGGCTAACTAGAAGTAATATGAGAGATCTGAGGCAAAAATCAAAGTGGGAGGGTTCCTCTCTAATAAGTTCTGTCTAGGCAGAGGAAACAGGCAGTGGTGTTCTCTTTCCCCTTTTTTATTTGTTTTATATTTAGAACCACTGGCAAAGAAAATAAGGGACTCAGAAATTCAAGGATGGAATCGGTACAGTGTTCAAGAAAAGTTGATATTACTTGCAGAAGTTCCACAAATAAATAAACAAAGAAGGCTGATGAAGCATAATATCCGATGTGAAAGCGCTTACTGGCATTAAACTTTTTATCTGCATCGTATTGTGCTTGTGCCTTCTGTGTTTATTTGTGGAACTTCTTGGACTTGTGAAGGCACTTAATCCTCTGTGGATCTTGTTCACTTTGTTTTTATTACTTGCAGATGACATTATTTTGTATCCAATGGAAACAGAAAAGGACATCTCAGTGTTGTGGAATAGTCTGAGACAGTTCTATGTTTTTCTGGGATATAAAATTAATGAAGATGAAACAAAGGCTATAGCTATAAACTGTGTACCCACACATGAATTAGTTCAGCAATACCCATATTTATGGGGACTGGAGAAAATGAAGTAATTAGGAGAATGGATTTAAAAGGATATGTGGGAAGAGATTAAACAACAGTTAATACTAAAACTGAGAAAACTGAGAAAATGGAAGCTCTTAATAATGGATATGAATAGCAAAATACAACCAGTAAAACTGTTTTTAGTTCCTTTAGTTTTATGCAGAGGTCAGGCATATTTTTTATCAACCAGAGGAGAAGATGTGCCTTTATATTTTCTTGGTTTTGATTTGCTATGTCAGAAGTACTTCGAAGAATTTTATTTGGGAGGGGAAGCGGACAAAAGTCAAGTGGGATAAATCGATCCTCTCCACAGAACAAGGAGGTTTAGGATTACCTGGTCTGATGACAGTGCTTTTATTCTGCTGGGTGCTACACCTCCTAATTTTTTCAGGATTTTCTTCCTTCTGTTATACAGGCTATTGATGATGTGATTCCACCAGGGTGGCTTCTTTTTTAAGCTAATTCTGTACTTCTTCCTGTTGACCAGCTGCCTCTCTGCAGCTATTAGCATGCTTGATGTAGGGATTCTGTCAAGAATTCCGCTTAGGCAGCAGTCTTCTCCAGGTTTATGGGGGTGTGAAATTTTTCCAGGTTATCACTTAATAGTAGGAAGCTAGCCTTAGAGTAGTTCCTGAATATTCCAGGGTTAGCTGGGGTTCCAGGCTTTATTTTTACTTCGAAGGTGGTCTGACCCTACCAGAGAAGACATTACACTAGGGACTGTGCGGCACTCTCCCATATTAGTGAGTACCAGATCCAGTATGTTTGCACCCCTGCTCGATGTACTGACAATCTGGTCCAGGGAGTTTGTGTTTACAAAATCCAGGAATCTCTGTGCTTGTATGTTTGGTGTCATATATGATTATCAGGTAATAGTGGGGTAACTAAAGTCGCCCATGAATATGGTATTGGGTTGGATGTTGAGTGTTTCCAGTAAGTTTAAATACATGCTGTGGGTTTCCTGGGTCATAGAGAGGGGACCTGTAGCTTGCAAGGAAGTGGTGTGAGATTTTGCCTATGGGGATTTGAACATGGAGAAGCTAAAGTATATTGTTCTGTTTGACCAACCTTGAGGTATAATTATTTTTGATATATATTGCGACACCTCCACCTTTAGTCCCCGTCTGTATAGTAGCTGATTCAAATGTATGGAAGGCAGTATAGCCTTGCACTGCCGGTATGCTCTCCGCAGCTTTAAACCATGTGTCAGTGACTGCACAGACATCAGCATTCTCTAGCGTGAGGAGAGCTTTTAGGGAGTGGAGTTTTTTTGTTTAGCCTCCTAGCATTAAAAAATAATGTCTTTATTTTTTTCTTGGTTTTGATTTGCTAGTACTTTCAGTTTGGCATTGCCTAAAAAAGGCACTATGGTGGAGGAGAGTGTTTTAGCTAATATTCAAAAGCCTAGAGGGGAGAGGTGCAAACCATCCCTGGCAAAGCAGCGTGGTCTGTTGATCATCTCCTTCCATGCTGACAAATATTGCACTCACTTAGAATGGCACCAGTAGCTAAGCCAATTATTAAAGTCAGTCATCTTCTGTTTGTATTGTGGCATCATCCTTCAAGAAAGTAAAATGCTGCTCAGTGCTAGGCTCGTACCAGCCTGGGACACATATTCCGAGAGCTCCATGCTGTCTCTCGTCATATAGTCTAGAGAGATATGTCTCAGATCATTTACACCTGCATGGACTATGATAGTCATACTGGTACTTGTGGTCCACTGATCTGAGTGCATGCGTAATGTGGCAGATCCCAGTCCCTGATAAATTACTGTCCATGACTTTCTCCTTAGCCTGGTGAGAGGGGCATCAGTGTGTATCACACTGGAGTCTCCAATGACCAAAATGTTGGATTGTGTGTTGGTTTGCCTTATGGACTTAGAAGTAGAGGCTCCATAAGATGTGGCTGTATGTGTTGATGTGGGTGTTGGTTTGAAAGAGTGTGTTCAGGGCTACTGATGGTATCTGTTATGTGTACTTCATCTAGGAAGTCTTTGGAGCTTAGGAAGGTTACATCTAGGTGCCTCAGTATATATATATATATATATATATATATATATATATATATATATATATATGTGTGTGTGTGTGTGTGTGTGTGTGTGTGTGTCTATGTGTCTGCTTGCCTGTGTGTATGCTGCTGACAACTTGATTGACATTAGGAGTGCTTTTATGTGAGAGCTTTGCCTCCAATGACATTGTATAAACACATCTCTCACATACCATATCAGTTTGTCTGAGAATTAATTGGTTGTGAGTAAACCATGAGGCAATTTCTGCATTGCCTCAGGATGCCCATCTTGACCAAGCTGGTAAAGGAGATAGTGGGAAAGTTCATATCCCTGGCAGCAGACCCTTTCTTATTGGTTAGATGGTCAGAGTGAGAATATAAAGTAATGTCAGAAGTATCTGGTTTGCATTTTGGGGGGGTAGTGCTTGTCACTGCAAACTAGTTACCTTGTGTTCAACTAGGTATTGGTGAAATTTCAAGGGTGCTTTTACGGGAAAAATATTAGCTCAAGGTGTCTGCATCTATACAGGGCACTGCCAAACATTTGAGGGGAAACTGATAAGTAGACCCTGATGATTTATGGATGAAGTATTTAGAGACATATTCTGAAGTGAGGTTAGACAGCAGCAAATCAACCTTACTGGAAAGAATTAGCTTTGTCAGGAATTATGAAAAGAGGGATTCGCCTGAATGGCTACTGCCTAGCTACCACTAGTGCTGGTCTCACCACAGTGTCATACTGCTGGGATACAATGCTCCTTTGCTTCTTCTCTGTCCAGAAGCAAAACATTAACACCAATCCCAAGATGAGAAGCAGGCCACAGGCTCTTTGGTGAGCCACAAGGTCTGTAGGCTTGTTGGGGCTTTTTACTGGAAAATGCCTTGAATAGCAACTAGACCAGTTAGGAAGGCCCAACATAGACATTCATTGTCCAATCAGAAAAAGCCAGGAATCAATGCACTCTGCTCCTTGTCTCATCAGAAGCACAATTATAAGCACAAATTCCAAGCTGGCACATATAAAACAATTACTAGGCTTTCTGGTGATCAGCAGTCTGCAGGAAATAATGTCCCTATACGTCTTCTCTTATCAGGAGCAAAACAAAAGCACTAATCCCAAGATGACTACTAAGAGGCAGAATGTGGGCTCTCCCATAATTGGTGGTGGAGTAGATGCTGCAGATTCTAAATGGAAAAAATAAGCAGCATTCCTTGTTATTCTCCAAATAATGAGATAGTCAAGATTTGAATTTCCTTTTCCTGTGTCTTGTGTTGACAGGGCTGAAACACTGGCAATTGTTGCAGATTTTCATGTTGTGCTTCTCTGCCAAGCAATAAGGACTGTGGTGGTGTGGGCCTTCCCTCATAACTTAGTGGCCATATCAACAATTAGGTGGCTTAGCAAAGCTGCATTAGGCCTTGACTATCACAACTTTTCCACAGTCGTCAGTACACTAATCCAAACTATGTGGCAGAAAAGAAATGGTGGGATCAAAGGCTAAGCATGTGGTACATATCACTGTGTACAAAGGTGAAGGGTTCAAATGCTCCCAAATCTCAGGAACTTAGAAAAGTAGTCACTTTGGAGGTGAAGAAGGAATGATCCTTGTCATAGGCCCATTGTGGACAGTCTCTAGTGTTAGAGCTGATTCTCTCAAAAATGGTATAATAGTGGTCCTAGTGGCATAAAGTAAAAACTAGACACCCCAGTAATATTTACATTAAATTGTTAAAGTTTATCAAATTACATTTTCTTCAGGGAAAAAAACAGCTAAAATAGACATAAGTCTGACACTTTGAATAAACCATAGACATTAAGAGACAAAATAACTTGTGAACTAGTGAAAAAATTACTCAGACCAACAAAACAGAGCAGCCTCTCATGACTAAACAATTTCTGGTAAAGTTAACAAGTGATTTGTCATTTGCAAAACCTTTAATATAATAAAATGTTTTAAACAGTACCCCTAATAGGTTCATAGATAAGTACTAGGCTATCGGCCCTAGGGCCTATACAAGCCTAGCTAAATGAGTTCCCTGGCTTTCGCCACCCAAGAAAATTATTTTCCTGTCCCCCTGTCGAGCAGAGCCACAGCAGTGATTCCTGGGGTGAATTTCCTATTACCCATCCTACTGTCAAGATTTCTCCTAAAGAGGGCTAATGAGGAGCTTTGCCTGACATGACTGGACAGCCTATTCCAGAGCAGGAGAAGTCTCTGGGACAGGAATCTATCCCTCCAGCATGTTCTGTTTATTGTGGTGACAAGGTTTAGGTCCCTGGAGTGTGTGGCTCAGAAAGATTGGGATTTCTTTAAGTGTAGCATGTCCATCAGATCTGGGTTAGACATGGCTTTGTACGTTAGGCAGAGGTCGCCTCGGAGGAGGTGATATGCGACGGAGTAGAGCTGGAGTTTTTTGAGACGGTCGGTGTATGGCATCTGTTTGAGGCCGGTAATCCTCTTAGTGAGGTATTTCTGTGGCCTTTCTAGCTGTTGCAGATGTCTTGCGAGGTACATGCCAAATGGGGCATTGTACTCCATGATGGGTTTAATAAGGGATGAGTAGAGAGGAACGAGGACCTGTCTTTTTCTGGTGGAGAACCCCTTTGTGATGAGGTGTGCCACGTAGAAGGATTTCCTAACTACTGTGGCAACGTGATTATCAAAGGAGAGACTACTAGCCACCTGTGTCACATGGTGTCTTATCACACTTTCGGTGTTTAATAGGCTACCGCCTAAGTGGTAGTTCATGGGTACGGTATTTTTCCCAAAAGGGATGACAATGCACTTCTTGGCATTGAGCTTTAGGCCATGACTTTGACACCAAGCATCAGTCTCAGTGAGGCCTCTTTGTAGAATGTTCACATCCTTAGATGACTCGATTATGGCTCCTAGTTTGCACTCGTCTGCGAATTTTGTTAGCCAGAGACCATTATTATGTATTAGCCTGGACTTCAGAGAAGTAGATACCGAACAGGAGAGGACCCAGGACCGAACCCTGTGGTACTCCGCTTGTCACTGGTCTGAAGTCGGATTTGGAGTCGGCTACTTTCACTGTGTCAGTTCTGTCAGTGAGCCAGATGGCCACCCATCTTGTGACATAGGGATTTATACCTAGTCCAGTGAGTTTATCTATAATACCAGAGTGGGGGATGGTGCCAAAAGCCTTAGCGAGATCAAGATAGGCTGTGTGTACTACCTTACCCTCGTCTACGGCTCTAGTGATTGCTTTGAAGAAGTCAGTCAGGTTTAGGAGGTATGATCTACCCTTTACAAACCCAAACTAAGTGAGGTCCAGAGTTTGGAGGTTATCTATGTTTTTGTTTATAAGCTCTAGGATGATGTGTTCCATGGCCTTGCAGACCAGGCTCATCAGGATAATGGGGCAGTAGTTCCTGGGGTCTGTGGTGGCACCCCCTTTGTGGAGTGGGATAACTGTCGCTGTGTGCCATTTCTTAGGCACAAAGCCTGAAGTGAGGTTATGGTTGAACATAGTACTTAGGTGGAGCACCAGTTCATTCTGTAGTTCATGCAGAATGCAGCCTGGGATGTTATCCAGTTCCATAGATGCTGTGTTCTTGGCTTTGGAGAGTGCGGTCTTTACCTGTGCGTCTGTGATTTCAGGGGATATGCAATCATCCAGTATGGGGATGGGCCCTTTGGGAGGTGAGGGGGGGTGAAGTTAGCACTGAACCTGTCTGAGTGTTGCCATTAGATTCTTGACATAGCTGTAGAAGGCTTTGTGGTTGTCTTTAGAATCCAAGGCGATTTTATTTTCACAACTAGCTTTGGAGGATTTTATGAGAGATCTCAGCTTCTTGCTGAGGCTGACCAGGGAGTTCCTGCAGTCATGGGATTTTACTCTTTTCTGCAACAGTTTCTTCCTTCTGTTGTAGAGCTTGTTTATGGCAGGGGACCACCTGATTGGCTTCATTTTTCTGGAGGATAGTGTCTTAGTTCTGTTGGGATGGCATGGTCCACACACTCGTGTATGTACTTATACAGTGCATTTGTATATGACTCAGCAGTTGTGCCACTATTTTCCATCTGTGTGGGTGTAATGAAGTTTGCCTTTTCTGACTTAAGAAGCATGAAGTTGGCTTTGGAGAAGTTTTTTACGGTGGTTTCCTTAATGGGGAGGGGGGGGTGGGATATGGATGTCTAGGGTGATTAGTTTGTGGTTGGACCTGACCAGTGAGGAGCATCTATTACCCATATTGGTAATGACCAGGTCCAGGATGTTGCTACCCCTGGTAGGGGTATGGACAAGCTGGTCCAGGCCACTGGAATTGATGAATTCCAGAAAACATTGGGCAAATGAGTTAGTACATGAGTAGTTTTCCCAGTTGATGGAGGGGTAGTTGAAATCTCCCAAAATTACGGTATTGGGCTGTATCTTAACATTTTCCAGTATATCGAGAAACATGGAGTGGGCATCCTGGGGCATGGCAGGGGATTTGTAACACACTACAACCTGAATTTCAGTCTTGCCCGGTGTTAATTGTACTTAGATAATTTCAGAGGCATTATGTTGAGCAACTAGCCT
Source organism: Protopterus annectens (assembly GCF_019279795.1). Lineage (NCBI taxonomy): Eukaryota > Metazoa > Chordata > Ceratodontiformes > Protopteridae > Protopterus > Protopterus annectens. The sequence continues at coordinate 277,132,866 of NC_056749.1, forward strand.
GGAGGTGTGGATATCCTTTATGAAAATGGACACTCCTCCTCCTTTAGTATTTCGGTCTGGGTTGGGTGGCCGAAAGGTGTGGTAAGAATTGTAGCCTGGTAATGCAGGGGTACTCTCTGGAACCTTAGACCAGGTCTCTGTCACTGCACAGATGTCAATGTTCTCCAGCTTAAGGAGAGCATCGAGTGTGTGCATTTTGAGGTTTAGACTTCTAGCATTGAGTAGCATTACCCTTAGATTTCGCTTGTTTATGTCTACTATGGTGGTGTGTTTGACGTTTGAGCCTTGCCTAAAAAAGGCACTATAGGGGCAGCAAGAGCTTTAGCCAGTATCCAGAATCCCAGTGGTGACAGATGCAGGCCATCTCTGGCAATGCATCGTGGCCTGTCGATCATGTCGTCCCAGGCACACAGATACTGGATCCCCTTTAATGACACCAGAATCTTAGCCAATTGTTGAAGTCAGTCATTTTGTCCTTGTACTGTGGTATCATTCTGGGCGATGGCAGGATGGTACTCAGGACTAGTGTCATACCTGTCTGGGCCACATGGTCAGAGAGTTCCTCCATGTCTCTTTTCATGTAGTCCAGGGAGGTATGTCTCAGGTCATTCACTCCAACATGGACAATGATGGAGTCATACTTGTACTCATTGTGGAGTGACTTGAGTGCATGCATTATATGGCAGATCCTGGCACCCGACAGGCAGCTGACAGTGACGTTCTTCTTGTTCAGCCTGGTGAGGGGGATGTCAGTGTGCCTGACTATAGAGTCACCAATGACTAGTGTGCTGGGTATGTTGTTTTGCCTTATGAGCTGAGATTGAGTGGCACACTGATTTTGTGGGCTATGTGTCATTTGGGTAGTGCTGGGGGTGGTGGTTGCTTGCATTTCAGCTTTGGAGGTCTCTGTTGTTTGGGCAGATTTTTATTGAGAACCTCTGCAAATGTAGGTATGTGTTTTGTATTACTATGTGTGAGTGTGGGAGGGGCAGGTTTTGATGGACTATGTGTTGAGTGCGGTGTGGTATTAACCTTCTCCTCTTGACTGCCTAGTCCAGTCTTGGCTTGAGAGAGCTTGGCTTCCAGTTTGGATATTTAAGTGCATCTCTCACAGGTTGTAGTGTTGGGTGGTAGGAGGGGAGGGTTGTCAGTGTACATGAGGCAATTGCTACATTGCCCCAAGATGCCCAGATTCATCAGGTGGACAGGAGAAAACACCAGGAGCTGACCCTTGGACATGCCTGGCTAGTGCTTATTAATTTAAGTACTGGGAGCTTATTTCCTCTTGATTAGTGAAGAAAGTTGAATGCTGCAGTAATGTGTAGATTGTTTGGTGCTTGAAGCAAGAGCTGGACAAGTGCGGAGCACCAGGAACAGTTATGAGTGCTAAAATTAGAAGACTGGCATCAGTTTTACAGCAAATAATTACACAGTAAGAATGACTTTCATGAGTAAGCAAAAATGTTCATTAATGAACGGAGTGGCAACAGTGTGTACAAATGCAGCTTTTTTATCTCTGTCTAAACTATGGCTACTGCTTGTGGAAATATTTTGGCAGTTCAGGCTGCTGCATCTTTATAAAAATAGCTGCTGATAGGCACCTTCAATAAATAACTGAGTGATCAAATAAGGCTGCCAAGTTACATGAATGTAGTGGGAGAGAGGAACCTACTGTAAGCAGTATACCTAAACTAAAATGCATTTTAAATCATCGATAGTAAAACACTACCATTAAATAAACACCAGAGCAAGAGATCTATAAATATTATTCTGCAACTTTAAATTAGAAATCAAACCACACAGCAGAAGATATTAAAATAATTAAAATTTTAATGGATGGATTTTTCTTATAATACAAAGAAATGTTACTTTTAAAATATGTTGTTAGGAAGCAAAGCTGACAAAATACAGCTGTCTGAGGCTAAGGTATTTTTATTCCTATTTAGATTTGTCATATGGAAGCTTAAGTCATATGGGGAAAAATTTCAGCAGAAATCAGAGTTGTCTTGGTATAGTATACTGAGTACATACAGTTGCCACATTTACTTGTAGCTTTTCTAGATGATTATTAAAGTGATAAAATGTTCCTCCAATGCTGACTTTCTCATCCACTTTTAAGTGGAACAAAATTTATGATGCAGTTTGCCTAATAACCCAAGAAGAAATGCAGATTCCAGAACCATAATGAGAAAAGTAAAGCTTCAGGTATTGTCTGGCCTGACGAAACATCTGAACTTACGGCATTACACAGATTACCCTTGCAACACAAGGTACAGTTGCCAGTTAAATGACTGTAGTAACAACCTTCAATGCATGTACTGCTTGAGCACTCACGTACGTAGCTTGGATTTTCATTGAACCATGATACTACCGTCTGCAAGAAAAATAGAAACACGGTGAGATTATCAACTAAAATCCCAGTACTAGAAGGACTTTTACAAAATTCAGTTTCTTTTTGTTTCACCTTCCTTTCTTCTCTTCATCCTTTATTGTAACATTACAAATGGTAATATACTAGCTTGTTAAATTCTTTCAAATTAACATTCTAATGTACCTTACTGTACATCTCCAGAGTAGTTTGTAAACTACATGTAGAATATGTTATTTTCCAGACTATAATGTAATATTCCACTATTGCTCAGCCTTGACTAATACAAGGTTTCAAAGAAATATAAAATATGATGACAGATAAGGACTAATCATCTTACCTGGTCTATCCATTTTTATACTTAAGAATATGTTGCTGGTCCTGTTTAACCATACATTTATTTTATTCTGACTCCTAAGAACTGCCTTAACTGTCTACATATATTACTGAATTCTCTCACTCTTTTTGAACTTCCTGTCTCTGTAAGAAGGCTACTTGAATAAGCTGCCGTCTTTTCCAGTATGAAGGAAAAACTACCTTTCATCTCCTATGACACATTTTTTTCTAATTTTTTTTTTATTATTATTTGTTAACCAGATAAGCCCACTGGACACAATTGTATATTTACAGGGGCAACCCATAAGTACTGTCTGGTTAAGTTACTTGCTCAATCACACAGTAGGCAAATGCAGATGGAAGGATTCAAACCCTGTACCTTGAGTAGAGAAAACAGCTTTTTAACAGCTCAGAGCCTTAATGCGCTTTACTAAATGCCAAACATATCTCACATAATTATCATAAATCCCTTTCTGTTGTTATTTGGTATTGCATCCTCTCCAGTTTTGTATTCCATTCTTTGGTTATTTTGTAGATCACTGTTTTGCATTTTTAAACTGAATAAATGTCATGTTTAGACTATTCCTCTAGTTCTGTAAAATTTTTTTTCATCCTTTAAACAATCCCTTGTGTAATAACCTTGTTTCATATCATCTTGTCATTTCCAAAAACATAGGATTCTTTCCAGATTTATTGTGCATTGTCCTCTCTCTGAAGCTCAGCTCATGGGACTCGGGCTTCTAACAGGTTGAGCTCCAGCAGTAGGACAGGACAAACAACTCCCCCACTCCACCCAGGATGAGAAAGTCTGAACTAGACACAGACTCCCATAACATCTCAGCTGGCTCTTTATCTCTGGCACTTCTCCTGAAGGGATGTGATAAATTTATCCCATCTTCCATTGTGTATTAACCAGAAGACGGTTGTATGCATTTAATAGTTTGTTTTATCACTGTCCTTTTCTGCCTACCTTATCTATTTTAGTTAGCAACATTATCTTTCTTTTATTCATTTTTGTTCCCTTGTGTAGTGTTAAAAGATTTCAACTTTCTTCTTGACTGAACTGGCTACCAGTTCCAAAGTATGGGCATTTTTGCCTGCCTTTCTTGCTTCATTCTGCTCTAGTTGGTATTACGGTCTTTCTTCTCCCTTGTACATCATTAAGAATCCTGGAGAAATTCTAGAAAAGCTTATTTACTTACAACTAACCTCTAACCTTTAGTCTTACAGGATAATCTCATTACATCTACATGGATTCTGCTCTGACAGAAGTACTAAGACTGCTCTTTACTCACTACTTAAGACATTTTAATGAACAGCAACAAAGGCCATCTTACTGATGCAGTCTTCGAGATCTCTCCAAGGCTTTTGATACCGTCAGTCATCACCTCCTCCTGGATTGTCATCTCCCAGCATGCATAAGCCCCCAGGCATCATTATAATTTAAAGACTTCCTCAGCAACAGATACACCAAAGTACAAATTGGCTTCTACGTCTGTCCTACAGTAACCATTACACAAGGTGTTCCACAGGGTTCCATACTGTCATCCACTCTTTTCATCCCTTTTGTTAATAATCTTCCACTTGACATCCATCCCATAAACACTATCTATACACAGGTGGCATGATTATCCACAGGTCCAGCTATTCAGCACTTTCCATTAAGCAACAGTTGGAACAAGACTCAAATTCTTTAAATGCCTAGCTAAAGTCAGTCTACCTAACCCTCTACTGTGTTAAAAAAGAAACAGCAATGCTGTTTGGAACCTTCCCAAAAACTCTCTCTCTAAAGCCAGCCCAACCTGATCAGTTTGCCTCAATCAAACGCACACACACTGGAAACAGTCTCCCCCTACAGAAACCTTGACATCTGGCTGGAACCCAGCCTCAACATCAACACCATAGTTAAATCACTAAGACCAAAGTTAGTAAACTTCTCTTTTGGGCCTGGAATACCTCCCACTTCTTCAATCCTGCTGCCAGAGCAGCAATTGAGAAAGGAGTCTTATTTCATTAACTAGGAAAAAACAAAATTTACAGTAGCTTCCAAATAAAACTTGTAATCCACAAAATGAAGCAGTTTTTCAGGCAAAACAATAAAGCCCTGAGCAGGGCAAGCTTAGAAAATTGTGAAAAAAAAAAAAAACAAGGATGGCTCAGCACACTTCAATTCACTTTATTCCACAGAAATACAGCACCTTAACGCTCCACCATACGTTTTTGTTTTAAAAATCACTTCCCCAGATGTGGGCTATTCCAACTACTAGTGCTTTTATACCATTCACTTAATTACATTGATTAGGTTAATTAATTAATTGAAAGGTTAATTTAGTTTAAAACCAAAAACTTTTCTTGTATCTCTCTGTGTTGCCACAATTAAAACACATTTAATATTACAATGTTTGATGAATAAATATGTATGAATAAAAATATGTTTTAAATAAAAATCCTTAAAACACTTGACTACAAAGAATAAATTATAAAGTTAAAATACTATTAGAAACACATTTAATAGGACTCAATGGTTAAAATTACCATCTTGAATATTTGCTTTAAATGAACTTGGTACTTCATCTAGTGGATAAATCGTGAAATTACAGGTATTATAAAAACTGCATTGTAAGCCAAAGGCAAATTGTATAGTCTCACTCAGTTAAGAGAATGTTAAAAACAGGAAAACATAAGGGAAAAATAAATTCAATACCTTTGATAAATGAGTGTAACACTTGTGTTCATAACATATTACAAACCCAACTTTTTAATAAAAATACAAATAGAAAAAGGTTAAAGACCAACTGTAACTATTGGAAAACATGGGTAAAAACATGATAAAATTCCACATAAAGTGCAAATGCATATCACAGTTTTGCCGCTCTCAGTTTTAATAATGGGGCTATGGAGATATGTTCATTGAGACCTGATGGCTTATTGGCCTCCAAACGTATCCGCCACCATAATTCTCTGTACTCCAAACATTCCTCCCATAAACCCCCTCTGCCACACTTTTCCACCCTATCACAAAAAATGTATAGTATGCATTTTCACAGCTTTGTTTGTGTTTGTACAATGCATTAGTCTGCTTGTTTGTTTCTAGGTCATACATACAACATATCTCCATAGCCCCATTATTAAAATTGAGAGCGGCAAAACTGCAATATGCATTTGCACTTTATGTGGAATTTTCTCATGTTTTTACCCATGTTTTCTAATAGTTACAGTTGGTCTTTAAACTTTTTTCTATTTGTATTTTTATTAAAAAGTTGGGTTTGTAATATCTAATGAACACAAGTGTTACACTCATTTATCAAAGGTATTGAATTTATTTTTCCCTTATATTTTCCTGTTTTTAACATTCTTTTAACTGAGTGAGGCTACACAATTTGCCTTTGGCTTACAATGCAGTTTTTATAATACCTGTAATTTCACGATTTATCCACTAGATGAAGTATCAAGTTCATTTAAAGCAAATATTCAAGTTGGTAATTTTAACTATTGAGTCCTATTAAATGTGTTTCTAATAGTATTTTAACTTTATAATTTATTCTTTGTAGTCAAGTGTTTTAAGGATTTTTATTTAAAACATGTATTTGTTCATCAAACATTGTAATATTAAATGTGTTTTAATTGTGGCAACACAGAGAGATACAACAAGAAAAGTTTTTGGTTTTAAACTAAATCAACCTTTCAATTAATTCATTAACCTAATCAATGTAATTAAGTGAATGGTAAAAAAGCACTAGTAGTTTGAATAGCCCACATCTGAGGAAGTAATTTTTTTAAATGAAAACGTATGGTGGAGCGTTAAGGTGCTGTGTTTCTGTGCAATAAAGTGAACTGAAGTGTTCTGAGCTATCCGTGTTTTTTTTCACAATTTTCTAAGCTTGCCCTGCTCAGGGCTTTATTGTTTTGCCTGAAAAGCTGCTTTATTTCATTATAGGTTCATAGGTTCATACTAGGCTATCTGCCCTAAGGCATTTATAAGCCTAGCCAGAGTGTATGTGGCTTACACCACCACTTAGGATGAGAATACTACACTCTTTTAGGGTTTAGTTTACTATGCCTCTGTCTAGTAGTGACACAGAGATGACCCCCGGGGTAAACCTACGATCTCCCATCCACTCGTCGAGATTTCTCTTGAATAGAGTCAGTGAGGGGCTCTGCCTAACATGGACTGGGATTCTGTTCCAGAGTGTAGGGAGCCTCTGGGTTATGAATCTGTCCCTCCAGCACGTCCTATTTATTTCTGTGTTGAGGTTTAAGTCACTTGTTCTCGTGGCTCTGATGGATTTGGATTTTCTGAGGTGGAGCATGTCCATTAATTCAGGATTGGACATGGCCTTGTACGTCAGGCACAGATCACCTCTGAGTAGGCGGTATGCGACTGAATAGAGCTGGAGTTTTTCAGTCGGGCAGCATATGACATATGTTTAAGACCCTTTATCCTCTTGGTGAGGAACTTTTGGGGTCTTTCCAACTGCTGCAGGTGTCGGGTGAGATACATCCCAAATGGGGCATTGTACTCAATCATTGGCCTGATAAGAGAAGAGTACAGGGCACAATGACCTCTCTTGATCTAGATGTGAAACCCTTCATGATAAGGTGGGCAATATAGAAAGTCTTCCTAACCACTTTGGCAATGTGAGTGTCAAATGAGAGGTTACTGTCAACCTGGGTCCCTAGGTCCCTGATTACCTCTTCCGTACTTAATGGATTACCGCCTATGTGGTAATTTGTCGGTACCTTGTTTTTCCCAAAGGGTATGACTATACATTTTTTGGCGTTCAGCTTAAGGCCATGTCTCTGGCACCAATTATCCATTTCTATGAGGCCTCTCTGAAGGATGTTTGTGTCCGCTGGAGTATCAATTATGGTGCCCAGTTTGCAGTCATCTGCGAACTTTGTCAGCCACAATCCTCCTATGTTTGCCTGTACTGGAAAAATAAATGCCGAACAAGAGGGGTCCCAGGACTGAGCCCTGTGGGACACCGCTTGTGACTGGCTTAGAGTCTGACATAGCTCCAGCAACTCTGACCCTGTGGGTTCTGTCCTTGAGCCAGTTTGCAACCCATCTTGTGACATATGGGTTTACATTTAAGCTGGTGAGTTTGTCTATGATGCCCGAGTGGGGTATTGTGTCAAAGGCTTTTGCAAGGTCAAGGTAGGCTGTGTGAACTGCCTTACCCTCATCAATGGCCTTAGTGACCGTTTCAAAAAGTCGACCAAGTTCAAAAGGCAGGATCTGCCCTTGACAAAGCCAAATTGAGTAGGATCCAATGTCTGTAGGTCCCCAATGTCTTTGTTTATGAGTTCCATAATGATCCTCTCCATAGCTTTGCAGACCAGGCTCGTCAAGCTTATGGGGTGGTAATTTCAGGGTCCGTAGAAGCACCGCCTTTGTGAAGTGGGACCACCGTTGCTGTACGCCACTCTTTGGGCACGTATCCTGTAGTAAGGCTAAGATTAAACAGCAGCCTTATGTGTGGGTTTAGTTCCTCTTGAGTTCATGTAGCACACAGCCCGGGACACCATCCGGTCCCATTGATGCTGTGTTTTTAGCTTTAGAGAGGCGGCTCTCACCTGGGCATCTGAGATGTTAGGGAGGCTACACTCTGCTGGGATAGTTATTTCTCCTTTGGGGGAGGGAGGAGAAATTTGCACTGAACCTGTCTGCCAGAATGTTGGCAATGTCAGTGGGTTCAGTGTATTTTGTGTCATTTTGGACTAACTCTGAGCATATCTGGGAGTTTCCACCCAGGTTTCTAACATAGCTAAAGAAGGCCTTGTGATTGTCTTTTGTGTCTTTTGCGATTTTTCTCTCAAAGTTGGCCTTGGATGATTTTATGAGTGATCGTAGTTTTTTGCTAGTACTGATCAGAGACGCCTTCCCTTTTAGGGATTTTGCTCTGTCATGTAGTAACTTCCTCCTCCTGTTGTAAAGTTTGTTTATGGCTGGGGTCCACCAGACCGGGCACCTGCCTTTGGGGGAATGGGTCTTGGTTTTATTTGGGATTGCATGATCCATGCATTCTTGAAGGTGCCCATAGAAGGCATTTGCAAAGGATTCAGCAGTGTGGGTTGTGGTTTCCACTGGCCCAGGGGCCTTGAAGGATACCACTTCAGTCTTAAGAAGTGTGAAGTTTGCTTTTGAGAAGTTCTTCACTGTGGTCTTTTGTGCAGGGGGTGGGAGCGGGATGTGGATTTCCAGTGAGATTAATTTATGGTCTGATCTTACCAAAGAGGGATATACTTCCGGTGTGGAGCATTTTGTCCCCATGTTTGTGATGATCAGGTCTAGTATATTGTCTCCTCTTGTGGGAATGGTGACTAGTTGTTCCATTGCATTTGAGTTTATGAATTCTAGGAACCTTTGGGCTAGGGTGTTGGGGCTTGAGTAATGTTCCCAGTCTATGTTTGGGTAGTTGAAATCTCCCAAAATGATGGTATTTGGAGAGACATTCATACTCTCCAGTGTCTTCAGGGAGGCTGTGTGGGGTTCCTGAGTTTGAGAGGGTGGTCTGTAGCATGCTTCAAACTGTAAGGCAGTTTTGCCTATGGTTAGTTGCACCTGGATAGTATCCGATGCTTCGTGTGTTGCCACTAACCTGGAGGTGTGGGTATCTTTGATGAAAATGGATACTCCCCCTCCTTTTGTGGTTCGGTCCAAGTTTTGGGGCCGGAAAGCATGATATGAGGTAAAACCTGATAGTGCTGGGGTGCTCTCAGGAGCCTTGAACCAGGTTTCAGTCACTGCACAGACATCAATGTTCTCCATACTGAGGAGGGCTTCGAGGGCATGCATCTTGAGGTTTAGACTTCTGGCATTGAGCAGCATTACCCTTAGTTTTTTCCACTTGTGTTTTCTAGGGAGGTAGGTTTGTCATTTGAGCCTTGCCTAAAAAAGGCACTATGGGGGTGGCAAGAGCCTTGGCCAATATCCGGAAGCCCAGGGGTGACAGGTGCAAGCCATCCTTTGAGAAGCAGTGTGGCTTGTCAAGCATGTCATCCCAAGCAGACAGACATTGGATCCCCTTAGAATGACACCAGTAATTAAGCCAGTTGTTAAAACTGATCATTTTGTCTCTGTACTGTGGCATCATACTTGGTGAGGGTAAGATGCTGCTCAGGGTCAGGGTCATACCGGCCTGGGCTACATAATCAGAGAGCTCCTCTATGTCTCTTTTCATGTAGTCCAGGGAGGTACGTCTCAGGTCGTTCACACCGGCATGTACAATGACTGAGTCATATTTGTACTTGCTGTGGAGTGAGCTGAGTGCTTGTGTTATGTGGTGGATTCTAGCTCCCGACAGGCAGCTTACTGTGACCTTTTCCTTGTTCAGTCTGGTGAGCGGGACGTCAGTGTGTCTGACTATGGAGTCACCTATTACAAGTGTGTCTGGCATGTTGTTTGGCCTTAAGGGCTGTGACTGTTTAGCACACTGACTTTGTGAACTATGTGTTGCATGTGCTATGTCTTGAGGTGGTGGTTGCTTGGGTGTCTGCTTTGGAGGCCTCTGTTGTTTTGGTAGATTTTTAATCAGCGCCTCCGAGTATGTTTTTGTGTGTTTATGTGTTTGGTTTGTTGTTGTGATAGTTCTATGTGAGACTGGGTTTGTGGTGTGCGTGGTTACCTTCTCCTCCTGACTGATCTTGCCAGTACTGAATTGAGACAGCTCAGCCTTAACTAGAATATATCCTCTCACTAACCTCAGCGGCCTCCAAGAAAAATATTTCCTCTCACAAAACAAACATTACAATATTTGCAGTTTTATTTTATTTTATGTGTATTTGATGTGTAACCCTCTTACTCAAAAGAGAACTCCTCTGTCATGTTCTTACAAAAGCAAAATGGCATCCCTCTCAGGACTCCACTTCTTTTAGGCTCACTTTTTTTTAAACTGATTATTGAGAAAACCTTCCCCTGTTTTGCACTCAGAATCTATGGCAGATCCCTATCAGATTATATTTCCAGAACACTATCCCCCACACACAACAAGCCTAGATACATCCCTCTCCAAACAAAAAAAGCACAAACCTTTTCCTTCCTCATCCTAAAAGCATGGGGCTGTATCCTAAAGGACATAAAATCCACCAAAGGATATAACAATGGCTGTAAAGAACTAAAACACAAATTTCTCAAGTAGACTTACTGTACATGCTTCCAAATCAATTGTTATATATTCACATTCACCCCTTCCTGAAAACCAACTCCCACAATCCTTTACTCATCTCACCCCTCACATTTCTACACTTTTTCACCCTTCTTATTCACACTGAACCCTCCAGATCACCGTTATGTATTCTGTAGCAACATTATTCAGCTAGTGATGTTACATTATGTGTACATTTTTGCTATATTGTGTAATATTGCTGTTTTTTGTACTTAACTTCAGCTAGTGTGTGTGTATATATATATATATATATATATATATATATATATATATATATATATATATATATATGTATAAAATGTTACTGTCTCTATTGCTGACTTTGCTTAACCATTATATTCTTGTTGTGGCTATTACAGCACTGGCTGAGCTTGAAAATAATCTGCTGTGATCAGGGCATTACCCCACTCAACAAATGAATAAATACATTTTAAAAAAAGAAGTTATGTCTTACCATAATGTTCCATCTGAGTTGTTGATCTTCTTCCAGTCATCATTGATGGGTTCGGTTCCATGCCCTCGGAGCTGAGTCGGCCTTATACCAAGCTTACGTGCACCAAAAACTCTCAAGCTAAGCTGCTACCCAGAATGCCCTTTGCTCAGTTACCCCAGATCGAGTTTGCATGCAACATATAGAGAAAGAATAAGTCAGAGGCCATCTCTGCACAGAATCCCTAATACACCACAAAGACCCAGAATATCCGCCAGGAACCTTAGGAGGGGGTCGGTGGGAGGGTGTGATGACTGGAAGAAGATCAACAACTCAGCTGGAACGTTATGGTAAGACATAACTTCTTTATCTGAAGTTGTTAATCTTCTTCCTATTCATCACTGATGGGACCGAGTCCCCAGCTACTTGGAGAACCTGGGTGGCCCTTATGGAAGAACATTCCTGAGAACCATTGAACCAAAGGCTGCTCTTCCCCTGGATATCAGATCCAATTTATAATGCTTGATAAAAGTGTGGGGCTTAGCCCAAATACCAGCTGCACAAATGTCATCCATGGAGACCCTAGAGTGGAAGGCAACAAATGCTGCAATTGCCCTAGTTGAGTGAGCTTTGATTTGGCCAGGCTTAGATCCCTCCATAAGTGAACATGTGAAGGCAATGCAATCCCTGAGCCATTTAGACAAGGTAACCTTTGATACTGCACCTCCCATTCTAGGACCCGCAAAGGAAACGAAAAGCTGTTCTGACTTGCGAAATGATTTAGTTCTGTCCAGATAAAAGCGCAATTGTCTATGAACATCCAGGAAATGTAGGCAGTATTCTCCCTTGTTAGAGTAATTTGGGAAAAACACAGGGAGTTCAATGGACTGATTAATCGAAATGTCAGAAACCACTTTGGGAAGAAAAGATGGGTTAGTTCGAAGTGATACTCTGTCCTTATGAAAGATCAGATAAGGGCTCTTGATACATAATGCTTGTAATTCAGAAATTCATCTTGCTGAAGTTATAGCTACCAGGAATAAGGATTTCCATGATAAGAATTTTAGATCACAGGTGGCAGCTGGCTCAAACGTTGGCAGGGAGAGAGCCTGCAGAACTCAGGACAAATTCCATGCCTCCACTGGCTGTCTGATGGGAGGCCTGCTGTGAAAAATATCCTTGAGGAAGTTCTTGCAATGATAAGAGGAGATAAGTGGTACTCCTTCAGACCTGTTATGGAAGTTGGAAATAGCTGTTAGATGGACTCGTATGCTAGAAGCTGAGGCCCCTTTGTCAAACAGCTCAGCCAAATATTGAAGAATAGTGGCTACAGGGTCTGAGAACTGGTCTAGCTCTTGATTACGTGACCAAATAGAGAATCTTTTCCATTTATCCCTGTAAAGTTTTCTGGTGGATGTTTTATGAGAAGCCAAAATAATATCCCAGACAGGTGAAGAGAGGCTTTCCTGCCTGGCAACTAATGGAAGTGGAGAAACCAAGCTGTCAGCTGGAGGGTGAACAGATTCGGGGGAGTCAGCCCTTGTGGGTGAGAAATTAGGTCCTGATGAGTGTCTAGGATCCAAGGAGGTTGTAACAGATGAGGTCAAAGGAAGGGAAACCACACTTGGCGAGGCCAGAATGAAGCAATGAGGATTACTTTGCTTCTCAACCGAATAGCCTTCCATACAACAAGGGGAATCAGAGGAATCGGAGGGCAAGCATAAAGAAAACCTGTGGACCAATCGTGGACTAGAGTGTCTCTTGGTGACTCCTCGAGAGGGGGAAAGAGGGCAAAGTAGTTGCTGCATTTTGTATTTGAAGGGGAGGTGAAAAGGTCGCAGCATGGCTAGCCCCAGCGGCTGAAAATTTCCGTCGCCACACTCAGGTTGAGAGACCACTCATCAGGATGCATCTGCTCAGTCTGTCTGCAATCACATTGGAGCTCCCCAGGATATGCGTTGCGATCAGAAAGTGGTTGGAAGCTATCACCCACTGCCAGATTCTCATGGCTTCGCAACAAATGGGGTAAGACATGGTCCCTCCCTGTTTGTTTATGTACCAGACCACAGACATGTTGTTTGACTGGACAGCAATCATTCCGGATGGAAGAAGCAGATGAAAATCTTGCAACGCCAACAGCACCGCTCTTTACTCCAGGACATTGATATGCAAATTGACCTCTACATCGGACCACGTGCCTTGGACTGACTTTTCCTGGAAGTGGCCCACCACCCCATCAGGGAAGCATCCATGGTCACCATGGCACTGGGCTGTGGAACCTGGAAGGGACGACACCAAAGATTTTCATCTGTACTCATCCACCAGAGGAGATCTTGTTTGCAAATGTTGGTGATGAGAATCTTTGAACTCAGGGGGTGGAGGTTGGGTATCCACTGGGCTTGAAGGAGCCATTGTAGTAATCTCATGTGTAGTCTGGCTAAGGGGACTATGGGGTTGGCTGCAGCCATAGATCCCAAGGCTTGAAGAATCTCCCTTGCAGATACCTTGTTTTGACAGAGTATCACCTGAACTTGTGCCCTGAGTCTCTGAAGCCTGTGGAGAGGAAGCGAGATTAGGCTTGACTTTGTGTTGAATACTGCCCCTATGAATTCCAGTTGTTGTGATGGCTGAAGGTTTGATTTCTCCCAGTTTATGGTGATGTCTAATGACTCCACTAGAGCCAATGTGTAGCGGAGGGCCCTGAAGAGAAGACGCTTGGTGGGGGTGGAGAGGAGCCAATCACCTAGATATGGAAACACCTGGAATCCCTGAAGTCTCAGATGAGCTGTTCATAGGAAGGTACTAGGCTATCTGCCCAAGGGCATTTTCAAGCCTAGCCATAGTGTGTCAGCTTTCACCACCCCATTGATTAATTAACTGAGCTTCTGTCAAGCAGAGCCAATGAAGTGATCCCAGGGGTGTATTTTCTGTTACCCATCCACTTGTCAAGGCTTCTCTTGAAGAGTGTTAGTGAGCGGCTCTGCCTAATGTAGTTAGAAATTTTGTTCCAAAGCATAGGGGAGTCTCTGTGACAGTAATTTATCCCTCCAGCATGTTCCATTTATTGTTGTGGAGAGGTTTAGCTTACTAGAGCACATGGCTCGCAGTGACTTGGATTTCTTTAGGTGGAGCATGTCCATCAATTCTGAGGTGGACATGGCTTTGTAAGTCAGGCAGAGATCACCTCTGAGTAAGTGATATGCCATTGAGAACAGCTGGAGTTTTTTCAGTCGGGCTGCATAGGACATATGTTTGAGGCCAGTAATCCTCTTGGTGAGGTGCTTTTGTGGTCTTTCCAGCTGTTGGAAATGTCTTGTGAGGTACATCCCAGATGGGGCATTGTACTCTACGATGGGTCTGATGATTGATGAGTAGAGGGGCACTATAACCTCTTTATTTCTAGATGCGAACCCCTTAGTAATTAGATGGACCACATAGAAGGATTTCCTAACTACTTTGGCAATATGATTGTTAAAGGAGAGATTACTATCTACCTGGGTCCCCAGATCTCTTATTACCTCTTCTGTATTAAGGGGGATGCCGCCTTTGTGGTAATTCGTGGATGTTTTGTTTTTCCCAAACAGGATGACTATGCATTTTTTGGCATTTAGCTTGAGGCCATGACTTTGACACCAGGTGTCTGTCTCAGTAAGGCCTTTTAGAAGGATGTCCGTGTCAGCCGGAGAGTCAATTATGGCTCCCAGTTTGCAGTCATCGGCAAACTTGGTTAGCCGTAGTCCTCCTGTGTTTGTCTGTACTTCTGAGAAATATACCACCACTTGTGACTGGTTTAGAGTCGGACCTGGACCCCGCTATTCTTACCGTGTGAGTTCTGTCTGTAAGCCAGTTGGCAACCCATCTTGTGACATAGGGGTTTATGTTCAGGCTGGTGAGTTTTTCTATAATACCCGAGTGAGAAATGGTGTCGAATGCCTTGGCAAGATCAAGGTAGGCTGTGTGAACCACCTTTCCCTCGTCTATGGCCTTGGTGACTGTCTGGAAGAAGTCAACCAGGTTTAGTAGGCATGATCTGCCCTTAACAAAGCCGAACTGGGTCGGGTCAAGTGTATGGAGGTTCCCAATGTCTTTGTTAATGAGTTCCATGATGATGCGCTCCATAGCCTTGCAGACCAGGCTAGTCAGGTTTATGGGGCAATAGTTACCAGGGTCAGTTGTGGCCCCTCCTTTGTGGAGTGGAATAACTGTTGCTGTGTGCCATTCTGTGGGCACGTAGCCTGTGGAGAGGCTGAGGTTGAGCAGCGTGTTTAGGTGGGGGGTTAGTTCATTCTGTAGTTCATGCAAGATGCAGCCTGGGACACCATCTGGCCCCATTGATGCTGTGTTTTTGACTTTTGAAAGGGCTGTTTTCACCTGTGCTTCTGTGATTTCCGGGACACTACACTTTTCCGGTATTGTTGTGGGCCCTTTTGAAGGTGAGAGGGAGGTGAAGTTTGTACTGAATCTATCCGCCAGGATGTTGGCAATATCAGTAGGTTCAGTATATTTTGTGCTGTTTTGCATTAGCTCAGAGCATATCTGCAAGTTGCCACTTAGATTCTTGACATAGCTAAAGAAGGCTTTGTGGTTATCTTTCGAATCCTAGGCTATTTTTCTTTCGAAGTTAGCCTTGGATGATTTTATGAGGGACCTTAGTTTCTTACTGATACGGATCAGGATGTCTTTCCTTCTTGGGATTTGCTTTTTTTCTGAACTAGTTTCCTCCTTCTGTTGTATAACCTGTTTATGGCAGGGGTCCAACAGACTGGTTTCGTTCTCTTAGGGGAGTGAGTCTTGGTCTTGCTAGGGATGGCATGATCCATGCATCCTTGTAGGTGCTCATAGAGTGCAATTGTAAAGGATTCTGCATCTTGGGCAGTGTTATCCTTTAGCATGGGGGCTGTGAAACTTACCACCTCTGCCTTAAGTAAGGTGAAGTTTGCTTTAGAAAAGTTTTTCACTGTGGTTTCCTTGGTTGGGGGTGGTGGTGGGGTTTAGACATCCAGGGTGATTAGTTAATGGTCTGATCTAACCAGTGACGGGTTGACCTCCGGTACAGAACACCTGTCGCCCATGTTGGTGATGACCAGGTCCAATATGTTGTGGCCTCTGGTAGGGGAGTTTACCAGCTGATCCAGGGGATTTGAGTTGATAAATTCCAGGAAGTGCTGAGCCTGGAAGTTTGTACTTAAGTAAATTTCCCAGTTAATGGTAGGGTAATTGAAATCGCCCAATATCAGGGTGTTCGGTAGGACCTTCATGTTTTCCAGTTTCTCCAGAAAGGCGAAGTGGTGGTCCTGGGTCATGGAGGGTGATCTGTAGCAGGCCACAATTTGCACTGCAGATTTGCCCGATGTTAGTTGCACATGGATGATCTCAGAGGTATCATGCTGCGCCACTAACCTGGAGGTGTGAGTATCCTTGATGAATATGGATACACCCCCTCCTTTTGTGTTTCAGTCCATGTTCTGTGGATGAAATGTGTGGTATGAGTTGTAGCTCAGTAGTGCTGGAGTGCTCTCTGGAGACTTGAACCAGGTTTCAGTTACTGCACAGATGTCGATGTTCTCCATACTTAGGAGTGCTTTGAGTGCATGCATTTTGAGATTTAAACTCCTGGCGTTGAGTAGCATAACCCTCATTTTTTTACTTGTGCTGTTTAAGGTGGTGAGTTTGAATTTTGAACCTTGCCTAAAAAAGGCACTATGGGGGGGGGCAGCAAGACCCTTGGCCAATATTCGAAAGCCAAGGGGTGACAGGTGCAAGCCATCTCTTGCAAAGCAACGCAGCTTGTCGAGCATGTCATCCCAGGCTGACAAACACTGGATCCCCTTTGAATGACACCAGAAGCTTAGCCAATTGTTGAAATTGATCATTTTTTCTTTAAACTGAGGTATCATTCTTGGTGAGGGCAGGATGCTACTCAGGGTCAGGGTCATACCCGCCTGGGCTACATGATCAGAGAGCTCTTCCATGTCTCTTTTCATGTAGTCCAGGGAGGTACATTTCAGGTCATTCACACCAACATGAACAATGACAGAGTCATATTTGTACTTGTTCTGGAGTGACCTGAGTGCGTTATGTGGCGGATTCTGACTCCTGATAGGCAGCTAACAGTAACCTCCTTGTCCAGCCTAGTGAGTGGGGCATCAGTGTGCCTGTCTATTGAGTCACCTATTAGTAGTGTGTTAGGTATGTTATTTCGCCTTAAGGGCTGTGATTGTGTGGCACATTGATTTTGTGTTTTATATGTTGTTACCACTGCTAGACATTTCGTGAACACTCTGGAGGCCGTCAAGAGACCGAAAGGCAGGGCACTGAATTGATAGTGATTGGCTCCCAACAGGAAGTTAAGGAGGCTCCTGGAGCGCTTGTCCATCTTGATATGGTAATACGCATTCCAGAGATCTAATGAGCACATCCACACACCCTCTCACAGAAAGGGGAGGATGGATTGAATCATGACCATGCGGAACTTGGTCTGAACTACTGATTTGTTAATTGACTGAGATCCAGAATGGGCCTCCAGTCCCCTGTTTTCTTTGGCACCAAAAAGAATCTTGAGTAGAACCCTGATCTGCAATGATCTAAGGGGACCTGTTGGATGGCTTGTTTTTGAAGTAGCTTTCGTATTTTGGAAGCTGCCTCCTCCCTTTGACTGGGTAGAACATCGGGAAGGGATTTTGGAAGTCTTGGATAGGATATTAGTGGAATATGGTAGCCTATGGTAATGATTCTCTACACCCACTGATCATTCGTAATGGATAGCCAGGCAGCTTGGTGCAGAGAGAATCGTGCCCTGACTGCTTCCAGAGGAAAGCAATTGGGCAGCGCCTCAGGAGCACTGATATGGTCTACCTGGGAAGGAATCTCTGGAGCTCTGCTTCCAGGAACCCACTATGCCCCGAAAGGGACATGTTACATTACTGGATCCCCCTCTGCCTCTGGAGGAGTCCTCACTACGTGCATCTCGGAAACGACCTTGAGACTTCTTGTGCCACATCTTTCCGCTCCTCTGATTCCTGGAGAAGGAACGCTGAGTTTTGGAAAAGCATAGGCCAATGACAGACAAGGTCTTCCCATCTTGCTCACACCTGGCTAGTGTATCCTTGACCTTAGCACCAAACAGAGCCAAAGGCTCGATAGGGGCATTTAGAAAGGAAGACTTGAAGGAGTCCGCAAGGTCACAGATGCGCATCCAGGCGTGACATCTCATGATTACGCCTGCACCCGCAGCTCTAGCTGCTCCTTCGGTTGCGTGTTACAGCAACCTCATGGATGAATTAGATATGGATTCTAGGGTGGCAAGTTGGGAAGCAACTTTATCTCATGCTCTGTCCGATACTTGACCCATGAGGGTTCTGGAGAGTTCGGAGATAAGATCAACCTGGAGCCTCGTAAAATGTGCCAGAAAGTTCAGAGACCTAACTGTGAAAGTTGCTGATGCAAAGACTTGCTTCCCTAACCTGTCCACTGCCCGGGACTCTCTGTTGGGTGGGTGAACAGCAGGACTCTCTTCTGCAAGTTCCTTTTTCTTGGCAGCCACCACCACCATAGCGTCCACTGGCAAGCCTCTGGACCAATGGGGTTGATCCTCTGGAGGGGAGAGTACTTTGTCTGATCTCCTGGGGATGGCCTCAATGGAGTCGGGATTCTTCCAAGCCCGTTGCACGATGAGTTTAACCAACTCATCGGCGGGGGGGGGTCACCCAAGAAGTAGAGGGCTGAGAGCGAAAGGCCTTCAGGAATACAGATTCCTCTGAGGAAGGGGCTGAGGACTTCCAGTCACCCCTCTGTTTCAAGACTTCCATGATGTCCCTGAAGGAGATATCATCAGGGGGTGACCATGGGGACCCTTCCCCATCATCGTAGTCTGTATCCTCTTTGAGTGACTCCTCCAGGGAGTCCATGTGTTTCCTCTTACACACCCATTTCTGAGGGGGTTCTTCGGTGGGAACATCCGAAGAAGACTCGGAAAGTGAAATGCCCTGGACAGGGGTCTCCTGGGCCTTGCGCTCTTGGACTCCTGGGGAGTGGCCTTTGACAGCTGCAGCTCAGAGGGAACTGGGGGAATAACCAACTGTGGAGGATTGCTAGCAGCAAGCACCCTCTCCATCACCCAGAAAGTGGGCCCGCCCGAAGAAGAATGGGAGCCCGGAACCAAAGAAGACAAAATCGGAATCAGGGTCACATGCCAATCCAGACGGTCTGCCTCCGGGGATGGAGCTTCAATCAAGCTCAGAGTGGTAGTCATCCTCTGATCTGAAGTCGGGGCCGACACAACTATCGGAACTGACACTGGAACCAGGGGCTCCACCTCCCCAAGCATGAGATTGAGGAAGGGTGGGTTCTGACAGAACTGGCACCCAAAGGGATCTCAGAGCTTCAGACAGAGTTCTTGTTGGCACCGAGGAAGGAATTCCACTAGTAAAAGTTGGATAGATGAGCCAGTCAGGCCAGTCCAAAAAGGGGCTGCAGGTTTGTCCGGCAAACGGGTCCACATTGGATGAGTATCAGGTCCGTGGTGTGTCACACAACAGCACTCCAATTCCAATTTTGCAACAGGTAATAATGGTATGGTTGCAGCCATGAATGGGCTTGGAGCAGAAGTCACTATAGGGGGTGGATGACAGGAATGGTTTCCAGGTAGTTGGAACCGATATCGGAGTCGAAACAGGCGGAGTCGGTCCTGATAAAGAAATCGATACACTGGTCGGTACTGAGGTCGTAGGCAGTGCCGTAATTGTCAGTGCCATGGTGGGCGTCGATGAGGCTACCTCAGTAAACTTCATTGGAGCCGAGCTCAAAGCCAATGTGGTAGTCAGCACTGAGGAGGCAGAACAGTGTTCGGATGAGGACTTATGGGCCTTGTGCTTGTGACTTTTACCTCTGTCACTGGCCAGTGAAAAGGGGTCCGATCAAGGACGTTTCTTGTCCAAAGGAGAGGATGAGACCTCTGTCGCAGAAATGGCCTACGAAAAAAGCGGCAAGCAGGCCCTTTAAAATAAGTTTGTTATGACATTCATTCAGCATCCGCTGACTGAAACTAGCACAAATGTCACACGGGGATTTCGCCGACAAATGCGGAACCCTCAAACAGTATAGACATTCTTCATGAAGGTCACTATTCAGCAGTTTACCACTGCAAGAAAAGCAGTGTTTAAACCCCGTAGTTCCCTTCTTTTCAGACATCCCAGAACACACTCTCACACACAAGGGAAAGAGAGAGGAAATGAAGGAGAGAGAAAGCAAATACCAACAATGGTAACAAGATACCGTAAAGGTAGAAAGTTAGAAATACCAAGAAATTACCAACAATGCTAAGAGAGAAATACCTGTGGGTAGGGCTGAAGCAATACAGAACAACAAGAACAAGTTATAAAAGGAGAAAAAAACTTTTTCAAACTAGTAAATATATCTGAAAAAAGCACTTAGCTGGAGAGCTCGGTGAAACGTTGCTATATGGCTGTGCGGCAAAGAAGATCTGAGGTAACTGAGCAAAGGGCATTGTGGGTAGCAGCTTAGTTTGAGAGTTTTTGATGCATGCGAGCTTCGTATAAGGCCGACTCGGTTCCAAGGGCTCGGAACTGAACCCATCAGTGATGAATAGGAAGAAGATTAACAACTTCAGATCAGAAGTTATCATTTTCCTTCACCTAGCAGTACTAGAGAAATATTTTATGCTGACTTGTGTGCAGGTTCCACTTCAGTTTCAGCTTCAACTTAATTTTAAGTGGCTGAGCCCAGGCACTTTACAAACTGGTAAAACAGAGAAATATGAATAAACATAAATTACAAGAAATAGTTAAATAGTAAGAGAATATTGCTAGCATCAGAAAAATATTCATGGTTGCAGGAATACAAAGTGATGATAAACAAAATTCAAAAATATAACAACATGTAATTGGAAAAGTCTAATTAAACAGGTAGTTAACCCAAAGCTAGTTCAAACAGGTGTGCCATTAATACCCTCTTATAACCTGAAAAAGTGGGAGAGTCCTGGTCCCAGCCACAAAAGTGGACCCTGATGGCTGAAAGTCTATCAACCAGAAGACTCTAAATTGTAAGAGGAGATAACTAAGTGACTTTATATACCAGTGTGCAGCCTTTTTCTAGGCCTATACCAGGATAAAAGGCCCGGTAGAGAGGGTTGACCAATGCAATGAAGGGCTAAATAAACTAGAACAAGGACATTGCAAATGATCAGATGTTTGACTGGTACCCAATTCAGAGTCCATAGAATCTCTTCAGTGTGATGGAACTTAAGAGACCCCAGTCAGTATTTAGGCCATGAAGTTTTGCACAGTTGTAAGCAGGTGAGTTCCAAGTCTGGCAGGCCTGCATACAAGGCATTGCTGTATTCAAGATGGGAAGAAACAAATGCATGTACACCAGTGGGAAAGTTGCTAGGTGGACTAAGATACTTGAGCAGGGTGATATTCTCCAGATAAAAACATGATGACTTAACCACTGAAATCTGGTTGTTTTGTTGTTTATCATAAGACATCACACCAATATCCCACATTTTGGACAGAAATGACAGCTTGTCTCCACAGTAGAAAATATCTCAGGACAAGACTGGCATGGAAGAGTCCCTAAGTGTAGCACATACTGTTACAGCAACAGTTTTAGAATTATTAGCTTGAACCAGTTATTGACCATCCAGTCATGGATACGTTTCATAAAGCTGTGTATCATCAGGATAGCAATTACATTGCAAGCCTCTTGAATGAATAGTAGCAAGTAAATTGTGAAGGGCCCAAGGACCCAGAATAGAACGCTGATATACCCAACAATCAATGAAGGGTGAAGGAAACATATTAATTAATCCCTGACACCCCCTTCTGGGAGCATCTAGAAGGTAGGAGGCAAATCATTACAGTTTGACACCAGAGATACTGCAGTATTTTTTTAACAGTCCATTAAGATAGCATGATTCACCAAATCAAAGGTTGATAAGAGATCAAGAAAGACCAGAACAGAATAATTCTGACAATCTCTCACTACAATGAGGTCATTAAATACCCTGGTAAGAACTGTCTCAGTGTTGTACCTTACCCTAAATCCAGATCACAATGGGTCACAGATGCTGCAGTCATTTAAGTAAAACTCCAGCTGATGATAAACCATCTTCTCAAGAACCTTATCAACAACAAAGAGACTTCCAAGATGGCTGTACACTGAGCAAGACCTTAATTGTAGCTCATCCCACAGTGAGAAAACAGAAACTCAGAAAAGATAACCAGTGAATTTGTCTTTTTGGGTAAATTTCAGTTACTGGCTAGTAAGTGCACTGCCTGGATGCCAGCAAAGAAGAAATTTAGAGAACATGAAAGAAAATCAATCACAAAAGTTGAGAAGTAAACACAAGCTGGCAGGAATCCTGCAGCTGTTCAGCAAAAAAAAGTTCAAGCCCCAGCTTTGGTGCAAGACATGGCTTCCAGTAATCTAGAGGAAAAATAAGTCAGTTGTTCTCAGAACAGATTAAAATAAATGAAACAGAAACGATGAAATCACATAACAAAAGGCTGGAAAAATGAAAGAAACTTTAATCAGATATTCAGATGAGCTGATAAAACTGCAAAAATCAAAGGTCAAAATGAAAAAGGCTGGCTGAGTATGAGTATGTACCAAAGAAAGTGGAAGGAACTGACTGTATTAATTTTATGAAAGCACAAATAAGTAACTGGATGGTATCCCACAATAAAGTTTTTAATTGAAAGGGTATGTCACTTGTATGCACCAAACCTGGCCACAAGAAAGCATTCAAGCCCGTTAGTAGTAAAGATGCAATCCTACCAGCAGAAAGAGCTGATTTTGACAAAACTGTCACAGAAGGACAAAGTACTAAAAGCTGGAAACAATAGAGTGTTTGTGGAAAACGATTATTCTCTGTACACTAGGCAGAAGGGGAGTAAATTTATTCCAGCAATCAGAGAATATCAAGACACAGGTGTGAGATTCAAGCTACTGTATTTGTCTATCTTCGGAATATTTTTCCTGAAGGGTGAAACTCATTTTTTGATGCAGAACATGCCAAGGAGGAAATACAAAAATGTGTCCAACAAAACGTGAGCTATCAAACAGAAGGGGATTCTGCTTCTTATTCTTCTGATAAGAAAGCTCATGGAGAGACTATACCAGTTAAGTCATTTCCAGTGTTCTAAAGAAAAATGCTTGAGAGACAGAAAAAAGTACAGGGGTTGACGAGGGGAACCAGGAGTATGCTGGAAATGAACCATAGGCTGGATTTGGGAGATGAAGGGCAACAAGAAGAAAATTAGCATCTCAGAAATTAATGAATAAATGTGAGATTACAAAGCAACAGTTACATGCATTTGTGAAATATGGAGGAACAAGAAAACCTGGAAATATTGGACTTTTTGACTTTGCTATACTTTAGGGGACTCCAAAGCATATGCCCTGCTTTATGTTATTAATGTCTGAAATAACATTGAGGAGAGGGGAATAGGAAGGAAAGAGGTAAATATAACTAAAACAAATTTTCTTCTTAACAGTATTTTTATAAAATATGACATATACTGCATGTTATAAAGTAAAGCTTTTTTCAGTTATTTTTGTGTTTAATATGGATACTTAAGTAAAAAGGTGCACATTTGTTCCTTCTTTTTTTTTTCTTGTTCAGTTGTAAGAAATATAGGCACTGTAATGGAGAAAGAGAAGAAAACCTGGACATAGAGCATGATATAAGAAACAATTTGTACCTTTTTCTTACTTTTGCATAGGGGAATGACTGAATTAAGACCATTGACTTGATCTAATAACAAGTTCTAAGAGGAAGCAAGTAGATAAAAGAACACTGAAAGTAATGAAAAGTTTTCCTGCAGCAAATAAATGTTCACAGTGCAATATTAGAAGCTTGCAGCAGAAGGCAACTGTGTATCTGTTTCTCATGTTTCTCTGAAGACAAGCTGATAAGGGCAATAAAAACAGAATACTTCTTTCCTTCAGTGGCTAGGAGATAATGTTTTATAAAAACATTCAAGCTGTTTTCTTCAGCTGGCAGAGGAACAAAGATAAGACAAATACAGACAGCACTTAGTGTAAGTAGAAGCACAGGCTGTACCGTGTGTCTTTGCATGGATAGCCTTCATTATATGTCAGTGCAAGCCTATGAATGCGGCTGTTAATCTGGGACAGTTGTTCTTAGTAGGAGGTTTAAACTTCATTACCTGAATGTGTTCATAGTTTTGTGTATTTATATTAAGTTAATAGTTTATGGTGTGTTCTGGGGATGTGTTTGTGTTTTTTTTTTTTTATTTGAGGGTTTTCATTAAAATAAAAAGTCTTATAAGATGCGGCATGGGTTTAAATGGATGTGACAAGAAACAACTGTATAAAAGATCAATCTCCCAAATATCAGTGTATTGCATGTAATACAAAAGGTGAAACTGTACATTAAAAAAAGATGTCATACATAACAGGTAGGAATAGTAACTTCTTATCATAATGACAACACTTTCCATATTACCTTTAAATGTGAATGGTCTCAGAGATGTATACAAAAAAGAGTAATGAAGTATATTAAGAAATGCAGAGTGCAAATAGCCATGTTACAAGAGACACAGTTGGAAAGAAATGAACATGCAAATTTGATAAAAAAGGATTTCAGGATGGTTATTCAGTGGAATTTCTGGATAAAGGAAAAGGGAAGTACTTATATTAATTGCAAGAGGAGATCCAATAGTGATAGAAGAGGAAAAACAGATAATAATTGTAGATTTGTAATAGTAAGGGCCAATGGCAAGGGAGGAGGATTATGCTAGCATGTATTTATATTGCACCTAAAACTGCTAGCATGGAGTTTAATAAAATTCTGGGAGAAATAATTAGCTTTCAACAGGGAATATTACTTATAGGTGCAGACTGGACTTTGATTTGCAACATTGAGGATGTATTTGGGGGGACCAGAAGTAAAAATATAACAAAAGAAATTTTTGAAATATTTGGTATGAAAGAAGTGAATTCAGGAATAGGAGTTTGGAGATAATTTACATATTATTCCCCAAGATACAAAAATGGGACTAGGCTAGATAGAAATTATATTTCACAGGAACATGTTCATTTAATTGAAAGTTTTGATATGCATAACTTTCAGATCATGCACTAATAATAGCTAAAATAAAAATGCAGGGCAATTAAATAAAACTGAGACACTGCTGTTTCCCTGCCTATCAATTAAATATACAGGAATTTAAGAAATGTTTAGTGGAAATTATTCAGGAGTTATTAGAGAAGATAGAAATTTCTTCAGAAAATATCTAGGCAGTGGGATAAAATTAAAGTAGATTTTAAAATTGTGGAAATAAAAGTAAAAGAGATATGATTAAGAAGTAACCTGAATTATTTAGAGGGACTGACAAAGGTTAAAAGTATTGCAGAACAGAGTGAATCTCACAGAACAAGAAGTGGTGCAATTAAAGACTGTTAAAGAGAAAATAAGGGACTACCTCAATAATATACATGACTTTAGAAAGACTGATGTTAAGCAACACTTTTTTGCAAATAACTCCAGAACACAAAAGCTTTCAGCACAACAGCTCAGGCAACAGAAAGTTGAAAAGGTTGTTGGTAAGCTTAGGGTGCCTACAACAAGGAAGATAATCAGAGATCCCGTAGAGATATTAGAAATATTTCAGAAATGTTATGAAAATCTGTACAAAGCAGAGAAATGTGGAAATCAAGAAAAAGCACAAATTGAAATGTTTGTGGAAAAATTAAATATGCCAAGGTTAAAGGCAGATGAGACTCAGTTACTAACAGGATAGGGGGAGATGAGATAAAAATGGTGATGTATAACCAATCTACAGGAAAGTCTCCAGGAATGGATGGTGTTCCTGTGGAAGTCTGAAAGCTAGGAGGGAAGAAAATAATAAAGATCTGGAAGATTTTGCTTAACAGTAGTTTAAAAGGAGGAGAAGCACCAACATCCTGGAAGAAAACAGTGGTGGCTGTAATACATAAAGATGGTAAAGACCCATTAGATCTAGCTTCATTTACGCCAGTTTCAATTCTAAACCACAATTATAAAGTGCATATGTCTAAGAATGTCTAAAAGAATGGCATAGGTGATTCCAAAATTGATAGATATGGATCAATGTAATTTTTTTTTTTGGGGGGGACATTTGACAACATAAATATAACAGTGATGATCCAGAGGGAAGCATAATGTAAGAAAATACCACTGTTGTTGCTGAGTCTTGATGCAGAGAAAGCATTTGACAGAGTAAGCTGGCATTTTATGAGTAGGACAATAGAAGCATTTGCATTCTAGAATAAAATTATAAGGTTGATTAGGAGAGGGTTCTTCTTTGACAAGTTCTGCTTGAGCAGAGGAACCAGACGGGGTATCCTTTTTCCCCTTTGTTATTTGCATCATATTTAGAACCACTGGCAAAGAAAAATTCAAGGATGTAGTCGGTATGGTAATCAAGAAAAGCTGGCCTTATTTGCAGATGATATTATTTTATACCTGATAAAACTAGAAAAGGACATTTCAGTGTTGTTGTACATTCTGAGATATTTTCATGTTTTTTTCATGATACAAAATTAATGAGGATAAAACAAAGGCAATAGCTGTAAACTATGTACACACACAAACTGGTTCAGCAATACCAATATTTATGGGGACATGATAAAATGAAGAACTTAGTAGTATGGATTAAAGAAAAGGCAGCATAAAATGGGTGGCTATATAAGCATACTAAAAAAGAAAAAAGCCATCCTGGGCTATAATACAAACTAATAAACGGAGGTTTGAAAGTAAAACACGAAAGAAAGCAGCCTCCAATGTTCTCCAAAACAGACAAACCAATTTATTAGAAGTTAAGCGCTTTCGCCCCAGTAACCACAAAGAGTGGGACCTCATCAGAACAAATACATAAAAAATAATCAGTCCTTATAAAGAAACCAAAAAAATCAATTAATTAATCAATCTTGTTAAATCAAATACAGTACCAATGCCATATCTTAAAGAGACAGTATATCCATGTTAAAAAATATTCAAATAACCTTAAATAACCAAAACATTCTTAAACTTATATGCTCTAAATATATAAATTTCACAAAATTGTTTGATAAAATAATAAACTTGTTATAAAATATCAGCTTTTTTTCTTTAAAATAGGGGAAATACACACATTTTCATTAAATCCTGGCAACTCAAACTAAATGCCACAAGCGCCCCAGGAGCTTAGAATATTGTGTGATGGCTAATATACCTCCATCCTTTCACATGAGACTGTATTGAAATAGGGGGATCCATGGGAAGACATGATGATATGAATGACAAATGAACCTTCATAGAGGATTAAGACAGGCCATTAGACAGTAACTCACATAAATGCTGTAAAAGCAGGGTAACACTAGCCCTGAATTGGCACTGGTTAGTTTGCTGGCACAAACTAGAAACCTTTTTCCATTTGCTAATATATAATTTTCCAGTAGTAGGCTTTCTTCTCTCCATTAATACCTGCTGCAAGTCCTCAGAAAATGGACAAGTCCTGAAAGGCATTAGGACCCTATCATCCAGGCAGTCAGTTGTAGTTGTTTGGTGTCAAGAAGTATCAATCACCCCTGATCTTGTCTGGATAAATCATGTTTTCCTGGAAGCTTGTGTTATTTTCCCCAGGCCAATTCCAAAAGAAGGGAGAACTACTGTTGCCTAAGCCATAAGAAAGTCACCACAATGATCTTTAGGGAGAAAAAGTAAAGGCATCAGTCTTCCATGCCTTCTTGCATTGAGTCCTGGAACAGAGTTTCGACGATTGTTTAGAGAGGGGGTAAAAAGGTCTACCTGAGGGATTCCCCACAGATGGAGCAAATCTTAGAAGACCCCCTGATTCACTTTATATTCATGAGGGTTTTCCCTATCCCTGCTCAGCTTGTCTGCCACAAAGTTTTGCTCTGAAGGAATGTAAGATACCTGTAGAGTGAGATTGTGCTATAAATCAATATACCATGCTAACATAGCTAGTCTGCATTGGGGGTTTTAAGATCTACCTCCCTCTTGCTTGTCTGCATAGAGGGTAAGATCTAGTTCCTCTTGCTTGTTTAAGTACTATAGCTGTATGGCATTGTCAGTAAACAATTATAGAGGTCCCGGCGACCACAGATGATTCAGAGATGAGAGCATTTATAAGAGCTTGGATCTCTTTTATCTTTATGTGTTTTGGTCTGTCTTTTTTGCTCCAAAGACCCTACAACTTTTTGCCCATTGACACTGCTCCCCAAACAAAGAATGAAAAGTCTGTCATGACTGACTGCTTTGGAGCAGGAGGGGAGAGTGGGAGACTTGGATTTTGAGTAATTTGTTGTCTCCACCATCTGATTCCCCTTTTTACAAATCCCAGAACCGGAATTTGAAAAGTTAACAGGTGTTGACACTGAGACCAAAGAGATATCAGATATCATTATATTTTTCTCAAGAGGTATCATGAAAATCAAGGATGCCCCGAGACCCAGAATTCTGAAGTATTCCATCATTTAGATAGCTGTATGAGTGGAAACCCCCTGGAAAAAAATCTAAATATAGATCCATATAGAAAAAAATCTGTTTGTACTAAGGTGTTTAGCAGTCATCCCAGAAATACCACCCTGTGAGATGGAGTCCAAAAAAACTTTTGAATGTTCTCTTGAAATCCCATCCTGTGCAGGAGATCTCTGACCAAAGAGAGAGATTTCTAACACTTTTAAAAAGACTCTACAAATACAACCAAATCATCTAGATATGGAAAAATGTGGATGCCTTGCAGTAAACTATCACAGGATCTGGACACTTTGTGAACACCCTTGTAGTAATGGATAGCCCAAAGGGTAAGGCAGAGAACTTACAGTGTGATCCAGATACACAAAATCTTAAGAAACACCTGACGTTTGGATGAATAGGAATGTGATATTATGCATATTTTAAAAAAGAAGTTAACATATCTCAGATCTTGGTTCCTGCCCTTTACATGTGTAGATCATTTTAAAATAAATAAAATAATAAGATAACTAGCAAAATCTGGGACTGAACCAAAGGAACAAGGGTCCTTTAGCATCTTCAATCCTTCCAAAAGACAACAAGGAGGGGTTAGTGGGAGGGGTAGCTGAGAAAGAATGAAAATGGACTACACAGACAGAATGTTATGCTGAGTGCATCTCTCCTCTTTAACCAAAGGCTCTTGAGCACCTGTCATATAGTACTCATCCCTCATAACCCTTATCTCACATTCCCTTCCCACACCTACTTCGACTCTGATGACTACAAAAAATGTTTTCCCATCTTCTTGAACTAATCTCTATCCTCCTTTATGGAGACATACACCCTAACCCTGGACCCCCTGCCTCCCAAACTATAAACTCAATTTCCACACACAACCCTTAGAAATATCTCCTTTTCTCTAATATTAATGCCCAAAGCCTTTGCAACAAATTACCAAACTTCCACACCTGGCTCTCCCATAACCATCCTGATATTCTTTCTATCTCTGAAACATGGCTCAAACCACACCTCAAAGACTCCGAAATCACCGCCCAACTATAGAATCATAAGAAACGACACAACACATAAGAAAGGAGGTGGAGTAGCCCTACTTTTCTCCTCATCTTTAACTGTAACACCATATACCAACCCCATACCTCAATTCCCCACAATGTTCTTTTTGTGGCTGGAAGAAAAAAGAACTGAGAAACCAGTAGGATGTTACATGTTTAAGCCAAAAAAGTTTCTGGACTCCCAAGGAAGCCTGGCAGCAATAGTCGGTAAAACGGGTAAATTGTAAAAAAAAAAGTAATGTTTCCATGTTAAACCACAGTAAAATGCACTATAAACTAGATTCCTTCTTCAGGTCTAGAATAAGCTTTATAAAGACCATTTTCTAGGGGTTTCTGGACTCTCAGATCATCATCAGTAGCCAACCATCGATCCTCAAAAGCCCTTTGTAGGTTTTTGAGGAGAGGAGTGCTCTCTTTGGTGGCAGGAAAGCTCTGAAGGGCTTGGAACCCAAACCAGACTTTTAGTTAGCTCACATGAAACTAGCTAATGGTTTGAGCATGTGGAAGGCACCCTGAGGGTTTTGGAAGCTGACTGTCTGTTATATTCTAAGCAGTACATAACCCATATAGCTTAGGCTACTGCAGCACTGAGCCTTATGAAGTACATCTACTACTAAGTTGATTGCCTTAGCTGCTCTTTCATACTTAAAGATGTTACAGTATGCAGTTAGATGGTTTCAAACGGTTTACTATGGAAATGTCGAATGCAATAAGGTCTAACGGTCATTTGGTTGAAATATAATGTCGAAAAGTCAAAACATTGAAAGTGAATAATGTCAAAAATCATGTAATCGGAAAACAATTAACCCATCTCTGCTATTTTGCTGTGCCCCCTGCACCCCCCTACTTATATATACCAACTCCGAGATCACACTACAGTGGAGAAATGGTATGAGTACTACTGCAAATGACACCTGTTTACTTGTATTGTATTATCAGTGTTGTCTGGCTCACTGTTTGTCAAATACCATAAAACACATTATCCTGAAGCACTTATTTGAAAAACAGATGGCTGGAAAACAAAACAGGTTGCCACGAGAAGTGTAAGTAGAAAAACATAAGAGGAATTTACAGATGTATGTCAAACACAGGAGATCACAACAGAACAGTCGTGACAATGTCAAGCCATATATCAGGTAGTGTATGAGGTTTTGCAACAGGAAAAAGACATCATTAGACTGAATGGCTATATTCATCTCTATTTGCTCTCAGTGTCTATTTAATAGGTTTGGTTCGACCACTAGCTGACCTCAGAGACACCCTATATTACCCAAACTATCATTTATTTCCTCTAGGGATAATCTGTCCTTTTGTAGGCTGGATGGAGGTTATTTTGTACAATTGTTTCTAACCCTGAAGATGACGTTTGAGAATGCTGTGGTAGTAATGAGTACATTTACCCACATCCACATATCCTTTATTCACCATCATTATTAGCCTGACTTATCTGCCTGTCAAATAATGGCGGAGTGAAACTCACCCCACCAAAAGAAAAGGTGATACACATTTCTTCCCCCCAGATTATTTTTTCCAGCACTTGTATCACTTATCAAACTCATGTTACTACACTCACCGAAATGATACGCCCATCTGCTTCATCACACCAATGTGGTGACTACACATTTATGACCTGTAATAGGAATCTGTTATCACAAGAAACCAGTTTTAGATTCGCTGACTAGATGTAGGTTTCTGAGATTTGCCAAATACAAATAGTTATAATTGCTTAAAGGGAGAGAAACTTTACTTGACTGACCAGAATTAACCATGTTACTTTCTCTCTCTTCTGATATGTATTTGCAGTATTACATGAACAGAATTAACTGAACAATATGACCAACGTTAGAGGCAGATCAGCATATACTGAAGTTTAAGCAGTCCATTTTGTATACCAAGCTGCAACACTGACACAGAGGCACCTGGGTTCAACTACAAGTTTAATTGTTAATTGGTTGGCTGGAAGTAGAAGGAATGAAACGGTGAACGTTCTATACTTCTTTCTGACAGACAGCTTGAAGAATCTTGCCATTTTTTAAGCAGCTGACTTGTAGAGGTAGCTGAGTCTGGACAACCAGATCAGAGCATTATGGTATTACATCCAGTCTTCCATGCAATATAAACATGTTCATAGGTTATTATGATACAGCTGATCTGGGTGGATCATCTGAAGCCTAGCCAAAGCAATAGCCACTTCCTATTAACTCTATCCATAAGGGTTTGTGGGCCAGCCCCAGGGTGTATTTGAAATTCATACCCATTCATCCAAGCTGTGTTTGAAGCATGCTGCTTTCTTTAATATGCAAGAAGAGTCTGTTCCATAGGAGAAGTAACCTTTGGAAGAGGTATCTAACCCACCAGCCTGTTATTTTTATTGTTGTGGTGAACGTTTAAGACTCTTGTACAGGTGTTTCATGTGTCACATGTTTTATGAACATGTAGGAGATCACATAGAACACAGTAATTTAAGGACTTGTAAGCTTAGCAGAAGTCACCTCACAGGAGTCTGAGTCCAAAAATGTAAATAGAGCTTTAAAGCATTTAGCATAGGATACAGGTATTCAAGTCCTTGCTTTTCTTAGGGAGGAAGCATTGAGGTCTTTCAAGTTGAATCAAGTGTTTGCCAGGTACATGCCAAAGGGATCATTATATTCTATTATGTGTCCAGTAAGGAAGGAATAGAGAGAGATGATAACATTCCTGGATTTAAAAGATATACATTTGGTAATGAGCCAGGCCAAGTAGCAGTATTTTCTAATGACCATAGAGATATGTGGTCGAAGGAGAGATTTTGTTCATGAAAGTGCCAGATCCCCTAATAGCTGTAACAGTTTTGAGGGAATGTCATCTGTTAAGAAAGTACATGGGTGCGCATGTTTTCCAAAAGATAAAACACTAAATTCTTTGCATTTAACTGAAGATCATGGTCTTGGCAGCATGTGTTTGTATGAGACAGATGTATGATGTGTAGGTCCTCAGGAAACTTGACAATAGCTCAAAGTTTGCAGTACAGAAACTTATTCATCCAGAGATCCTTAATATCAGCTTGGACATCAGAGAAATAGTGACATAATATGAGCAGCTCTGATACACAGTCCTGTGGGTCCTTTTTAAGGAGAGTTAACCCCAGTCCTAATTTCATATCTTCTGGCTGTGATCCAGTTTGCTATCCAGTGAGTTACATACAGCTTTACATTTAATTTGGTTAGTTTGTCTGTAATTCGTAAGTATGGAATGGTGTCAATGGCCTTGGCCAGATCAAGGTATTCTGTACTTGTTGTTTTGCTCTCATCCAAACCCCAGTGATTTTATCAAAAAAATTCACTAGGATAAGAATGCTGGATCTGCCTTTTGGTTAAGGGATTTTAAGTTACCAATATCTTTGTTTATGAGGTCTATAATGATGCATTTCATTGTCTTACAAACAAGGTTGGTAAGGTGTATTGGTCTACCACAAGCGGTGGGACCACCCTTATGAAGGGTGAAGGCGGATATCCACACCCTTTCTTCACCCCTCTGGTGCAAAGCTATTTGGGAGACTGAGATTGAACAGATTCTGGAGTGGGTCTGTGAGGCAATGTTTCATTCTGAAAGGGAAACACCTAGGTACATTGTCAGGCCCCACAGAGCTAGCAATTTTTTACCTTTGATTCTGCCTTTAAAACTTGCTCCTTTGTGATTATGATGGGCTGGACAATATAACATGTGAGGAAAAGCTAGTGGGTGAAGGGGATGAGATGTCTGAATGAAATTTATCTGCTGTTATCTATATCCTCAAGGTTAGAGTGGGTAATATTGCTGCATATCAATTCAGTGCAATGACGGACATTGTTCCTAAGGTTCTTGATATAACTGAAGAATGATTTATGGTTTTCCTTACTACTGGCATAAATTTTCAGCTTATGCTTAATTTTGATGGATTTGATTTTACTTTGAAGTTCTTTGTTTAATTTCTGAATTCAGTTTTGGAATATAACATTTTCAGTTTGTAAGATTTTTTTTCTTTTGTTATATAGTTTGTTTATACTAGGGGTCCACCACAGAGGTTTGTTCCTAAACTTGGCATTGTATTCCTGGTGTCTTGATGCAAGCATTGAGATAAGTATAGAATGTCTAAGCAAATGCAGTAGTGTTGACTTCCGGGTCCTTAAAAGGGGATTTTAAACCAGGCTCATATTAAAAACACGAATGTTTACTTACCCGAACACTTAAACGCCAACATGTCTTCATTGAACCGCGAAAACATTGATCGTCCTGAAGCGCGAAATCCGAAATTTCGAATCGTCATGGTTGGCCCTTTTGCGGTATAGCTCTGTAAGGTAAGTGTGTGATAGTTACAGACCTTTGGGTTAGGGTGCAGGTTAAGGTAAGTGCATAGATGGTAATAAGAAGTTATGTACTCACCATAACGTTCCATCTGAGTAGGTAGACTTCATTTGTCTGCAACCTTTGGGAATCGGATCCGACCTCGGATCTGAGCCGGCAATCTTTCATAGCTTAGATCCAAGCTCCTAGCTCCTCCCCTTCACCCATAATCCCCTGCCAACCCTGACTGACCTCAGATCAAGTTTGCCCATAACCAATAAGGCTGAAAAAGGAAACTAACTACCTTCCTTAAAGGGCAGAGTAAAAACCTCTGGCTAAATAACATCCGAAGGTCAGGGAGAAGGAGGGTGGGATGGTTGCAGACAAATGAAGTCTACCTACTCAGATGGAACGTTATTGTGAGTACATAACTTCTTAGTCTGAAGTAGTTAACTTCATTTGTCAGCAACCTTTGGGACAGAGTCCCCAGCTACCTGTACCTTGGGCGGCCTTCATGGAAGGATGTTCCGGAGCACTGCAGAGCCAAAGGATGCTCTCCCTCTAGAGATAATATCCAATTTATAATGGTTGATGAAGGTATGAGGTGAAGCCCAAGTGGCTGCTGAGCAAATATCATCCAGGGGTACTCTAGACCAAAAGGCAGCAGAAGTAGACATGGACCGAGTAGAGTGGGCAAGAACTCCCTGAGGTGTGGGCCTGCCAGAACTTTCATAAGCCGAAAGGATGCATTGTGAAATCCACCTCGACAAGGTGACCTTTGACACAGATTTACCTACGTTAAATTTGGCAAAGGAGATGAACAACTGGTCGGATTGTCTATGACCAGCCGTTCTATGAATGTAAAAATGCAGCTGTCTATGCACATCTAAAGAATGTAGTTTGTATTCTCCTTTGTTCTGGTATTTGGGAAAGAAAACTGTCAGATTAATGGATTGGTTAATATTTGCCTCAGAAGCAATCTTAGGAAGGAATGAGGGATTGGTCCTGAGGTAAACCCTATCCTTGTGGAAGGTCAAGTAAGGAGGTTTTACACATAGGGCTTGAAGTTCAGAGACCCTCCTAGCTGAAGTAATAGAGACTAGAAAAGCTGTTTTCCATGACAAATGTTTGAGATCAGCTGAAGCCGCAGGTTCAAAGGGGGGAGCTGTCAAGGCCTGCAGTACTAAAGTCAAATCTCAGGGAGGCACTACTTCCTTTATTGGAGGTCTGAGTAGGAAGGTGCCCTTCAGAAAGGTCTTACATAACTTCACAGTGATCAATGGACCCAGTTCATGTCTCACATGGTAATAATAGATAGCTGCTAGTTGAACTTTGACTGTGGAACAGCTAGCCCCCTGATGAAAAAGCCCTGAAAGGAAATCCTAAACGGCAGGCAACGGAGCTGTGAAAGGGTCTAGGTTCTGCCGCTCCGCCCAAATAGCGAAACGTCTCCATTTACTCCTATAGACTTTCCTAGTAGAGGGCTTGTGTGCTGCTACTAGGATAGCTTTAACTGGGGAGGAGATACCGGGAGTCCTAGCTACGAGTGGAACTGGAGCAACCAAGCTGTAAGCTTGAGATTGTCCAGGTTCGGGACTGGGAGGCCTAGGGGGTGGGAAATCAGATCCGGGAGGGGATCTAGAATCCAAGGTGGATTCACCAGATGAGACCAGAGGTAAGGGAACCAAGCTTGACAAGGCCAGAATGGGGCAATGAGGATCATTTTGCTCCCCAACCGACTGGCTTTCTGTAGAAGCTTCAGCATCAGA
Source organism: Protopterus annectens (assembly GCF_019279795.1). Classification (NCBI taxonomy): domain Eukaryota; kingdom Metazoa; phylum Chordata; order Ceratodontiformes; family Protopteridae; genus Protopterus; species Protopterus annectens. The sequence goes on from NC_056749.1 coordinate 277,168,794, forward strand.
GGTAAAGGGGGGTAAGCATAGAGTAGACTGGGAGGCCAAGCATGCACCAGACCGTTTCTCGGGAATTCCTCGGCGGGGGGAATTAGAGCGAAGTAGCTGTTGCATTTCATGTTTGAAGGAGAGGTGAAGAGATCGCAACAGGGGTGTCCCCATAAAGCAAATATCCACTTCGCTACCTGGGGATTGAGAGACAACTCGTAAGAAGACAGTATGGTGCGACTGAGTTTGTCCGCCAGGATGTTGGACCGTCCCGAAATGTGCGTTGCAATAAGAAAGCGGTTGGTGGAGATCGCCCATTCTCACACTCTCATAGCTTCTCAACAGAGTGGTTAGGACCTGGTTCCCCCCTGTTTGTTGATGTACCAGACCACCGACATGTTGTCTGACTGAACTGCAACTGTTCCTGTAGGAAGAAGGCTCTGAAGTGCTTGCAACGACAACAGCATTGCCCTCATCTCTAGAACATTTATATGCAATGAGGTCTCTGTATCGTTCCACGTGCCTTGGACCATCCTGCCAGCATAATGCCCCCCCACCCCCCACCCGAGGCGAGAGGCATCCGTGGTCACCGTGGTGAGTGGAGGGGCCATGGAGAAAGGGCGTCCCGCTTGGAGGTCCGGTGATTGTAGCCACCATGCGAGAGCCCTTTTGCAAGCCTTGCTGAGGGGGAATGGGGTGACTGGGAGGGTATCGACGGAAGGACCATTGGACTTGGAGAGTCCACTGCAAAACCCTCATGTTCAGGTGAGCCATGGGGAGCAGGGTAATTGTGGCCGCCATGGAGCCCAGCGCCCTCAGGACCAATCCCATCGGGAGAGCCGACGATAGTAAAATGGCTCACACATGTAGCCTCAGGGTGTGAAGTCGCTCTGTGGTTAAGAAGGCTAGTAAGTTGTTGGTGTCTAATCTGGCCCCGATAAAGTCTATCACCTGAGTCGGGTTGAGAAAGGATTTGTCCATGTTGACAGTGATCCCCAGCCAGGGAGCAAGGTGGAGAAAGTAATTCCTGGCTGAGCAGAGTAGATGCCTTGTTGGGGCGGTCAGGAGCCAGTCGTCTAGGTATGGAAACACCTGCATTCCCTGGAGCCTCAGGTGAGCCACTACCACTGCTAATACCTTGGTGAACACCCTGGGGGCTGAGGTGAGACTGAAGGGAAGGACCCTGAACTGATAATGACTGGCTCCTAGCCGGAAGCGGAGAAACCTCCTGGATCGTTTGTCCATCAAAATGTGGTAATACGCATCCTTGAGGTCTATCGAGCACATCCAGTCGCTCTCCCACAACAGGGGGAGAATGGATTGAAGGGTGACCATCCAGAACTTTTCTTTGGTTACTGACAGGTTCAGGAGGGAGAGATCGAGGATTGGCCTTAGGTCCCCCATCTTTTTTGGCACCAAAAATAACCTGGAGTAGTAACCTGATCCGAACAGGTCTGGGGAGACGTGTTGGATGGCTCTTTTTCCTAAGAGCTGCTGAATTTTTGCAGCTGCAGCCTCCCTCTGATCAGGTGGGATGTCGGGGAGGCATTTGGGTTGGTGAGGGATGTGAGAAAGGGGAATTTGGTATCCTCTGGATATGATGCGGAGCACCCAGCGGTCTGTTGTGATGGACTCCCAAACTGCCAGGTGCCTCGAAAAATGTCCCCCGACTGCCTCCAGAGAGGAGCAGTCGGGCAACCCCTCAGGGTCGCTGGGTGGGCCGGTCAGAGAAAGCTTCTCTGGACCCACCATTCCTTGGGCCCCCTCTGCCTCTAGGGCGGCGTCCACCCTGTCCTTCTCTGCCATGGAAGGACTGGGGATCCGGAGCAGACTGGGATTGTTGTGACTTCCGGAACCACATCTTCTTCTGTCCATTTTGATTCTTGGAGAAGGACCTCTGGGGAGCAGAGAAGCGGACTCCGACGGCAGACGTCTTCCCGTCCTTTTCGCTCTGGACCAAAGTCTCGCGAACGGTCTTGCCAAACAGGGCAGAACCATCGAAAGGGGTATTCGCAAATGACGCCTTGAAGGGTTCCGCGAAATTGCAATGCCGGAGCCAGGACTGACGTCGCATGACGAGGCCTGCTCCACTGGCTCTAGCGGCACCCTCTGTGGCGTGGGACAACAGCCGCATAGAGGTGTTAGATATGGACCTGAGAGTGGCCATCCGAGTGGAGTACAACCGTTTGTCCTCCACCGACATGGACTCTGGGGGCAACGCAGCGTACTCTTTGATAAGGTCCCGCTGCAGTCGAATAACATGTACCATGTAGTTCAGAGACCTCACCAAGAAGGTCGCTGAACTAAAAGCCCGCTTCCCTAAATGGTCCATCAAATGGGACTCCATGCTCGGTGGATGGACCGAGGGACTCTCCTGAGCTAATTCCCTCTTGGTGGCTGCCGCCACCAACATGGCATCTACGGGTGGACCCTTGCTCCAATGGGACCTCTCGGAGGGCGAACTAAGGATCTTGTCCGGGCATTTGGGGACTGGCTCCACAGTGTCTGGCTCCTTCCATGCCCTAGTGGTAATAAGGTCCACTACGGGGTTGGGCGGAGGGGACACCCAAGAGGTAGATGGGCCTGCTTCGAATGCCTCCAGGAACACGGATTCGTCCGAGGAAGCCTTGGGGGCAGACCACCTCCTCTTATCCTGAGCATTTCCATGATGTCTCCGAAGGAGACATCCTTGGGGGGGTGACCTAGGGGAGCCTTCCCCTTCATCCAAATCCGTGTCATCAGTCAAGGATTCGGGGGAGTCCACGTGCCTCCTCTTGCACTTTCGCTTGTGAGGGATGTCCTCGGGGGGGGCTGTCCGAGGACATCTCACCAGCCACGTCCTGTTCCAAGGGAACGACCTGAGACATCAAAGCAGGCTGTCCCTGGGGCCAGGTGATGGAAGCCGGACCCAACAGAGAGGGAGTGCAGGGCGGAGCCGAAGCAAGGACCGGGGGCCTGGAAGCACTCGACAGTGCTCTCTCCACCACATCGAAAGCCGAGGGAGAGCCACTCTCGCTGGGATCCGAGAGCAGACCCTCGCTTGGATCCGATGGATGGATCAGGGTCGGTGCCGAAGCCATCGGATCCGACGGACCAGTGTGCTCTGACCTTGACGGAGCTGAAGACACACTGATTCCCACGGATCCGACGCTCAGCCCATGGCTCCGAGAGCCTGGATCCGACAAAAATGGACCCGACAGGCTCGAGGGAAGAGTCGGCGCTGAAGTACCCAATACTGTCGGCGCCGTCCCACCTTCGGCTCCAAGGCTGCTCAGCTCCGAAGGCTCTGAACCCGGGAAGCTGGTCGGAGAAGGAGCTATCAGGGCAAAGAAAGGTGTCAAGCTCCCCCCCGGAGGGGGGGGAGGCAGGACCACTCCCATCTGCAGTTGGGCCTGGAGAAACCTTTGCATCATCCAGTCCAAATCTGCGTCGGAAAGGCTGCGAGTCGATCTCGATGAGGCCACCAAGGCTGGCTGGGAATGCCGCCTCGATGACCTCGACGGAGATTGGGTCTCCTCCTCCTCGGGGCTCGGTGAGAAGCACAGAGACCGGATCCGAGAAGGGGGAAACCGGGAAGCCCTGGAGGGAGAAGACCGCTTAGCCGGGGGGCTGAAGTGGAGGCCTCGGCCTGCCGCTTGTAGTGCTTCTCCCTCCTTTTTTCTTTCCTGGCCTCCCTCTCCTCCAGAGCAGCAGCGGGAGTTTGAGTCCTGACTGGAGGGAGAGAGGCAGGAGTGGCCACCACTGAAGCCGGGGAGGAGGCCACAGAAGCACCGGAGGCCAAAGCCGAATCCGGGGGCAAAAGTCCCGCTAGGATCAGCTTCGACCTCCGGTCCTTCAGTGCCCTGGGGTTGAACGCCATGCAGATGGAACACCCAGAGGAAAGGTGTTCAACCCCAAGGCACCGCACACACCCGAGTGTGGCCATCCGCTGGGGAGAGCTCATGGCCACACTCGGTGCACTTGGAAAAGATGGGTTTTGGGGCCTCAGACATCTTAAAGAAAATCCCACTCATTAGGCCCCAAACACACAATACACAGAAGCTACGACCAGCGAAGGGGAGGGAGGGTAAGTTTAACTAAAAGTTATAAACTAGGGTAGTTTTAGCCAAAAAAGGGAACCTGACCACAAAACACACTCGTACACTTAAGGGGATAATAAAAAATTTAAAAACTCTCACAAAAAACCCTACGACACCAGGAGCTCAAAAACCTAGCTGCTGACAAGAAGCACGACAAACTCGATCTGAGGTCAGTCAGGGTTGGCAGGGGATTATGGGTGAAGGGGAGGAGCTAGGAGCTCGGATCTAAGCTATGAAAGATTGCCAGTTCGGATCCGAGGTCGGATCCGATTCCCAAAGGTTGCTGACAAATGAAGTTAACTACTTCAGATTGTATTTTAGATTTAGTGTAGGGTTAGAAGTAGGGTTTTATTAAGTGTATGTGTGTGGATTATTTAGTTTGTTTGGGTATAGCTTGTTAAGGTAAGTGTGCAATAGTTACAGACTTTAGGGTTAGTGTGCAGGTTAAGTTAAGTGCATACATGGTGGTATATGCAAGATTTAGTGTAGGGTTAGAAGTAGGGTTTAGTTTAGGGATAGAAGTAGGGTTTTGGTTAGTGTATGTATGTGGCTTATTTAGTTTGTTTGTGTAGGTAGTATGTAGTGGGCATTGGGATGGGACAAGTATGACATTTCGAGCTTTTGAATTTCGCGGTTTAGGGCATTCGGTGTATTTGCAGTTCACGGAATATGTGTCGGCGTTTAGGTAAGTAAACGTTTATGTTTTTAATATGAACTCTTTTAAACCACATAAGGTTATCAGTTAGTTGCAACAAGTTTGCCTTAGAGAAATCCATATAAATTGTAGGGTTTGTGGGCAGATTGGGTTGGGTCCTAATAGTGAAGCCAACTGAACAGTTGTCAGACCTGATTAATGATGGAAAACGTTTAATCCTGCAATGTTTATGATGACCAAGGTTAGTAAATTCACCTGCCTGGTAGGGGAAAGCACAATGCAGTCAAGTGAATTGGCACTGATGAAATCTAGGAAGCATTGTGCATATTTATTTGCAGTAATATAGGTCTTCCAATTTGTAAATGAGCAGTTAAAATCCCCAAGATTAATAGGGTTAAGTTCTATGGTACAGGACATTAGCTTGTTTACATATGCCTCATAGGCAGTGGATATCATAGAAGGTATCTGTGGTTAGCTAGGATATGGTAGGGAATCTTATTGATAGTTACTAGTAGATGGATCACTTCCAGGTTATCTTGCCATATAAGGCTAGGTATGATGGAATTGCAAAGAAATTGGGTACACTGTCATCTATAGGGGAAACACCCTCATTAGTGGGTCTGAAGGAGTGGTAAGTATTGAACTTAGGTAGAAAGTGTAATCACGTTTTCATGATGACACAGATCTCAGTATTTTCTAGGGACAGAAAGGTTTGTAGGGAGGACAATTTCTGTTGTGGTTTATATCACTAGGTTCATTTTTAAATTATCCAGTTTTGATGTGGCTAGTTAAGTTGCTGTAGCAGACTGACATTTCCTAAAAAAGGCACAATGAGGGTGAAGATAGTTTTTTCAAATATATGAAAGCCCCAAGAGGTGAAGTGGAGGCCATCCCCTGCAAAGCAGTGTGGTTTGTTAACTATCTCCTTGTAGGCATCCACATACTGCGCTACCTCGGAACAACACCAAAAACTCAACCAATTATTAAAGTTAGGCAATTATTTTTTGTTTATATTGTAGCATCATTCTCAGTGGAAGTAGGAAATTGCTGAAGACAAACAACATGCCAGCCTCAGGTGCATACTCAGAGAGCTTCACCATGCTATGATCCAGGGATGCATGTCTCAGGTTGTTCTCACCCACATTAAAAACAACAGCCATGTCTTATGTGTACTTAAGGAGAAGGGACTTGAGTGCCCTGTATCAAACTATCATATCCAAGCATCAGAAAGGCAGTTCACTGTCACCCTTTCCTTGCTTATCCTAGTAAGTGGTATATCTGTGAGTCTCTCTCTCTCTCTTTATGGAGTCACCTATGGCTAGGATATTTACAAGTGGAATGACTGGCTGGAGAGGCGTTAAAGGTTTGGTGATGGCAGGTTGGTGACCTCTCTGTTAGCAGTGTTTGTGGTGGGTGGGGTTGTATGTGTAGGTGGTGGAGAGTCTTTGTGCTGCTGAGGGAAATGGGTTAGGTTTATGTACATAGGTTCATAGATAAGTACTAGGCTATCTGCCCAGGGGCATTTATAACCCTAGCCACAGAGTGATGGCTTTCGCCTCCCCATTAGATTAGTAACCTGGGCCTCTGTCTAACAGGGCTCCTGAAGTGAACCCAGGGTAGAACTTACGATTACCCATCCACTCATCAAGATTTCTCTTGAAGAGGGTCAGAGAGGAGCTTTGTCAAATATGGATTAGGATTCTATTCCAGAGTGAGGGGAGTCGCTGGGACAGGAATCTATCCCTCCAGTATGTCGTGTTTATAGGTTCATAAAGAATCAAACCTTGCATGTTGTGGTTGAAAGGCATACACCTTAACCACTGTACCATTGGCCTTTTAGGAGGCCTTTGAGGCTTAGGGTAGATATTTTTGAAATACCTCGTCTTATTTTTGGTGAGTGGCATGTGGGTAGAAGGGTAATGAGGGATGAGTGTGGATACTTACACCTGATGGGTACTAATCATGTTTATATGAGAAGTATCTGCTAATCACACACATGTAGAATCACTGTGGGGCAGAATTAAGTGGTTATTAGCAAGCACAATTCAGTTTATGCACCGCCTCAGGGTGCTTCATGCTAATAGGCTGGCAAAAGATGGTGTAAGGGCAGAATGTGGTCCCATAGTTTCCAGAAACTAGTATATAGCAGGAGGAATGGCAGATAAAGGTTGACAAGGAGATTTTATTTGCTGTAGACACTTAATAGAAGGTATGATTAATGGTAGAAGAGAGGTTTGCACTTAATTTGAAGTGCTGTGCAGAGGGATGCCCAGTTTTACCCTACCAAATTAAAAAAAAATGGTAGCAGAGGGATTTTCAATAACTGAAGTACCTAGCAAAGGGATTTCCAGTTTATACTCTATCTTGTTAAAAAAATGGAACAGGGATGGTGGGAGTTTACTGGGCTAAAAGCTCAGCTGAATCCCCAGTACAGAAACAATAAACATATGCAGTAAGGAGGCTTGACATGTTAAATGAAGTAGAAATGATTCCTTTGATGGTGTTAAAAGATTGGTTAGAGGCCAAATTTGGTAGACTGAATAAAGCAGGGAACGCTAAGGTTAAGGTCTGAGTTCACCTTAAATGATTTGCATCTATGGGACATACTGCTCCCCACTGCTATGCTATGCAATGCACAGCGCTGTATAGCCAAGTGTAGAGTGGAGGTACAAAGGTCACAGCAACTTAAACAGTAGGGAAAGGTAGTGATTTAAGCAAGAGTAGCTTAGTTACCACTCCTGGGAAATGAGATTTCATCCAAGCCACAGACAAGTTACTTTCTCTCACAAAGTAACTCAACAGAACAAGCAGTTATATTAGGAGCAGCAACTCTTACAGTTAGATTAAAGAAAATTTAATAACATTAGATATAATCAATTCACTGGTGGTCAAGGGATCAGCAGTTAGGTCACGTCAGGTAGCTTGCAATCACAGCAGAAGACCTATTGCACAGCTCTGTGCAGCCCAGCCAAGAGTAGCACAGAGGTACACAGGCCACAGCAATTTAAACAGCAAAGAAAGTTAATTGGCCAGTCAATAAAAGTTTAGTTATGTCTCCTGGGGATTGAAATTTTGCCCAAGACACCAGGGAATCAGGATTTCACCCAGGACACAGATGTATGTGTTGTATTGGAGCAAAATAAAAATGGTGTATACAAAATGAGAAAAGAAACAAAACACCTTGAGCACTCATGACAGAGAGCTTTACTGCATAAAAAAGTTCCTTTTTTATTACAGGGCATCCAAGCAATGTTAAAAGTCCTCATTCCACACTTGTATTAAATACGTAACTGCTAAAAAAAAAAAAAAAAAAACAGTGCATTTTGAAAAGGATCCATTATCATGCTTGTATTAATTGTAGATGCGTGAATAAAATGGTAAGCACTGGGATCATATGCTGTAATAAGTGATAAATGCTCGTGTCCTAAATATTTTAATCTGTTTTCCCCCTTGTATTTCTTGGGACTCTGATACATATTAGAATATTTTTGGTCATTAGCCACTTCTTTTGTAGACTACAGATTTGTAAAATAACTAACTACATGAAAATGCCACTTCCATTTAAATGCCCTAGGTGCCCCCCTTTCAAGGCTTCATCACAATATGGTACTTCTAAATGCACAAATAAATGAGGTGGTGTTACTCCTTTTCTTAAGTGTTTTCTAGTTCTCAATACTGATTACTAATTGCATCTTATGCAGGAGAAAATGTCATAAATCACATTTAATGGACTTAGAAATGAATGACTGTTAGTTCTAGGAAATGCAGTTATTTCCAAACCTGGCATGTTGTAGAGCATTCTACGATGGTGACCCATTTACTGGTGGGATCAACGATCTTTCCACAGCCCAACATAATATCAAGACTGTTTCTGAGGGATCCACTAATACATTTGTAGCAGAAAAAAACATCATCCCCTTGTACTCCGTTACAGATACCTGTAAAAGAAGGCAAGAATTACAATATCTGTATCTTAATTCTACTTTTAACATAGGTGATGAAGTAGATCATACACCAATAGAAGAGCTTTTAACAAATCCACTGCACACAACACTTCATACACTCGACAAGGAGAAACAGCATCAAATGCATACTGAATTTCATTAACATGCTCCATCGTGTAATTAGTTCCTGTAGTCTCAAGAGTTGTATTTTTTCTCACAAGATCTGCTAGAAGAGGGAAGGGAAAATGTTTCAGTGATAGCAGCTATCTAATTGTTCTTTTAATAAACGTCTGGGGGAGGGGGGATTGGTGATGAATGTTACCAGCAGCTAAACATTTACTCTGTCCTGTGAAGTTGACAAGATTAAACCTTTCACAGTTATTGCAGGTCTATATATGACTACAGCACATTATGGAAACTAATGCAGATAATATGGTGATGTTTATTTCAACATTTTTTAGCAGAATTTAGGCAATATTGGTGTAGCCTACTGTCAAGAGTGTAGTTCAATGCCCTAGGATGACAGCCTTAGAAGTGGCATGCATGCTTTAAAGGAATAAAAACATACACTGTTTCTGTAAAAAGTAAGCAAAACAAAGATAATACATCATATAACTGGTGACATTCTAGCTGAAACTCTGTTGTTAGTAGTATCACTTTTGTCAAACATATTCATTAACAAAATGGCTGTCTGGTTCTTTAGCCAAAGCCTTAGCCATGCAAGTAACAAACTTTCATTTGTTAAACTAGGGCTAATAGGCAATTATAAATAATCTCATGTAAATGCACAAGTATGTAAAGCTTCATATTAAACTTGGAACCATTAATTATTGTATAAAGAACAGTTAACGTGAGATCCTTGACACAAAAATAAAGCTACCAAAGCTGAATGGAGTTTTTGCTGCAGTTGCCAACTTCTTGGATCTTAACTCATATATCTAAATGTCATATCTTAGCTTTCCAACTTGTCCCATTGGTGTGGTGTTGGAGTATTCCCTGATAAACATCTGCCATTATGAGGGTTCATGTATTTCTATAAAAATGCCACCAGATCATACTATCTTTAAGTTCTTCCTTCTAAACCGATATTCTAAGAAAGATAAAAGTATGTGCTCTGCTCAGGAGAGCATTACTAGCAGTGGAGGTAAGGAGACAAAGTGATATTCCTTGGAGAACAAAAAGGGGAATAATATATGAAAATGTGTAACATTTCACAGTGCTGAGTTATGTACCACACAGGGCTTTAGAAAGGAAATGTGGTTCCTGCTCTAAATGCTCTCTCAAAGGTCTACAGTTATAGCACCTCACACACAGGTATGCTATAATAGTTTGATGGTGGTTCCTGCATTAGGTGCCACTCCATGAACTGACTACCAAGCAAACTCTGAATTACACTGTTGGGGAGTATGTCCTGTTAAGAGGTATTGCAGAACAGACCTTCCAGGTCCTGTCCTGCAATGTGAAGCAGTTTGGTATGTTTAACAAAAGTATAAACTAAATACAAAGTCACAAATATGCTGAATGGATATATTTCTGACATAAACCAGCAGTAGTGATTTTAGATCCTGAAGAATGAACACTGACTTTTCTTTAAATCTGCTAGGCAAACCAAAATGCAACTGATAAACCATTTGGACAGGTTTGTCTGGAGAGATGTTGACATTTTTTACTCATAAAAATGTTAAGAGGAGAGTTGCAGAAGCATGTGAATGTCCCCAATTACTCTGAGTGAAATTGAATCTGTGTATGGGTATTTAAAGCATGTAGCATTTCCCCAGTCATGTTTAACAGTTGCAAGAAAAAAGGTGGTACATGTAGACCGATTTAATAATGACATGAAAATCACCTTCAGCGTGATTTTAGGATTACTTGTAAAACTGTATCCTTCATAAACTGAATATTAAATGAGAAAGCTATAAGATCTGAAGTTATGAAATGTGTCAGTCTATAGTCACAGCGGCTTACATGAGGTTTTCTAAAACAAGGCTTTCAAATTCTCCAAATTGATTGTTTGAAATGACGGTTGGTGATTTTCATTAAGTATAACAATATTTTAAGCATGACACTGGTACCCCAAGCTAGGACAGTAAGCTTTATAGAAGCTCAAAGATAACGTCATCACCCATACTCACAAATCTTCGACAATCAGCCTTAAAGAAACTCGAAGCCTGCTACAATAAAATTGCAAAACTTGCATCAGGGGACTCCCACCGCAGTCACCACCACTTGTCTCCCTTAGAAACCTAGACTGGCTTGAGCTCCCTCAACTCCTACACCTAACCCAACTTACCTTTGCTCATAAACTTGTAAACCACCCTCTTAAAATTCCCTCACTTCATACACTTCTCCAACCCTACCAATCCTCCAGACCCCTTCGCTCCTGCAACAAAAATCTACTCCAAGTCACCAAACCCAACAACTCTGCAGGGGAAGTGCTATTCTCCTACTCCAGATCCAAAATTTGGAACTCACTTCCCAATGCCATAACTACCCTCCATTCCAGCAGTCTCTTCAAAAATACACTTAAAGCACACCTAAAATCTCACTGGCTATGTCATTGTCCATACCCCAACTAACCCCCTCCCACCTTTCTCCTGTACCACTAATTAGTTGCCAGCTCTACTATTAGCTGTCAACAGGTTATCAGTATGTCATATCCTTAAACTAGCAGATGATTGCAGTACAATGTTTACTCTTTTCTCTATGTGAAAAATTAATACTACTAGGCAAATGTCTTGCACCTTATATTGTTATTATACTCTGACATATGTCATTACCTGTCAGACTGTGTCTTTGCTATAAATGCGCTGTTTTTTTTGTTTTTTTCCCCTCTGAAATGTTAGATTATACTCTTATATTATGTGAAATGTTGCTTGTCTGAATATATGGAGCCTTCCTTGTGATATTATACTCTGACATATAGGTCATTTCTCCTGTTGAACTGTGTCTTTACTATAATTATACTGTTTCTTTTTTCATCTGATATGCTAGATTGTACTCTTATATTATGTAAATCTCATATGTCTGTATATATGGAGCTTTTCTCCCCGGGCATCCGCTGAAAATGGGCATATACCCAGTCGGACTTTCCCGGTCAAAAAATGTAAAATAAATAATAAATAAATTAGTTTCAGCAGACATCAAATCTAAACCATTCTGTGTACAAGTTGCAATAAATGATGGCTTTGTCTTAACTGCAGAGGAAGACAGAATTAAATTCTACTGATAAGATTGTCTAAGAAGAAGAAACTCTACTGGTAACATAGTCTAAGAAAAAAAGAAAAAAATTGTAAAGTTTCATAGACATTCTTTTTTGAAGACCTAAATAAATCTTCTCCATTTACTGTTCTATCTCGTAAAATATTTTCAATCTTTCATTACACTAGCCTTTATCTTTGCAGACTCTATGCCTAGAGAAGTAAAAGATTTTAGGTTGGCTTTTAGAGTTTAACCTTTGCCATCTGAAAGAAAATCCAGAACAAAAAGCAAGCTGAAGGAAGCACAGCTGCATAAGTTGCACTTACCATAACAGCAAATATGCTAATTTCTAACTGCTGCAGTAATGTATACCATGCATGGAACAGATTTGTCATGGTGAGTATAACCATGCTTTAAACAACCATTTGGAAATAGTCTGTTTTGATACAGGTTGCCCATTTTTCTTACCTTCACAAGAAATTAACAATTGATCCAATAATCTGAAAGATGTAGTTCTGTCAAGACAGTACTTCAGCTGTCTGTGGACATCCAAGGCATGGAGTACCCTTTCTCCCTCATTTTTAGGTTCAGGAAAGAAACCAAGGAGATGGACAGTTTGCTTTAAATTAAACTTGGATACCACTTTAGGCATAACAGAAGGATTAGTTCTCAAATAAACCCTGTCCTTGTGGAAAATAAAGTAGGATGAAGCCATAAGAGCTTGCAACTCAGATACCCTTCCTGCAGACATCAGAGCAATCAGTAAAACTGTTTTCCATGTTAAGAACCTCAAGTCAGCCAGATTATCTGGTTCAAATGGAGCAAGTGATAGTTTCTCTGTAACACAAAATTAAGACCCCAAGGAGGGGTCACTGTTTACTTGGAGACGTCTTATGCAAAACCCCTTTCAAGAAAATTTTGACATGCGACTGCTTTGAAAGAGGAGGATCCATAGGCAGATGTGCCGAAATGGCCAATAAATGAACCTTGTTAGAGGAATAAGAAAGGTTATAGGATAGTAACTCAAACAAATATTGTAAAACCAGAGAACAACTAGCCCTGAGTGGAAGCTGGTTATGTTGTAGGCACCAAACTAGAAAACCTTTTCCATTTGCTAATACATGATTTTCTAGTAGAAGGCTTTTTTGCCTCCATTAGTACCTTCTGAAAGTCCTCAGTAAATGGGTACCTAAAAGGAATTAAGACCCTATCATTCAGGCAGTCAACTGAAGATGATTGATGTTAGGGGGTGTCCTAAACACCCCAGTTCTTGTGTGAGTAGATCCATTCTGTGAGGAAGCTTGTGATAATTACCCCTGGTCATTTCCAAAAGAAGGGAGAACCATGGTTGCCTGGACCAGAAGGGAGTCACCCCAATGATCTTTGGGGATTCCTTCTGAATCTTCAGAAGTACCCTGGATATTAGTAGAAAGGCATACAGAAATATTCCTGTTCAAAGAAAAGAAAATGCCTTCTTGCATGAGTCCTGGAAAAGAATATTGCCAGCTGATTGTTCAGATAGGAGCCAAATTGATCAAATCTTGGAAGACCCCCCGGATCTAGTTTCCATTGAGAGTCTGCCCTGGTCCTGCTCAGCTTGTCTGCCACACACTTATTCTCTGATGGAATGTAGGATGCCTGTACAGTGAGATTATGCTGTGAAGTTATATCCCAAGCTAGCATGGCTGCGCTGCAAAGGAGGCATAACATGGGTACCCTTGCTTGTTGATGCACCACATCACTGTGGTATTGTCTGTAACACTTGAATAGGTCCTGTGGACCAAAGATAGTTCAGAGAAATGAGTGCCTTAATCAGGGCAAGCATCTCCTTGGTATTTATGTGCTTGCATCTGTTCTTGGTGTCCCACATCCTCTTCACTTTTATCCCACCTGAAACTGCTCCCAAAGCAAAGTCTGAAGCATCTGTGGTGACTGACTTCATTGGAGAAGGGAGGGAAAAGGGGCGAACCTTGATTTAAGGATATCTGTTGTCTCCACCAAGTGAATTCTCTTCTGACAAACCCCAATACTGGGATCTATAAAGATAAAGGGTACTGATGCTGGGACCAAAAAGATGTCAAATAACGCTTTATCTTTCTCATGTGGAGTCTTGTTAGGGGTATCGTGAGAATTAAAGATGCCATGAGACCCAAAAAAGTGAGGTATTCCCTTGCAGTGACCAAAGTCTAAGTGGACATCTTAGAAATAGATGTAAATAAAGATCTATTTTTTTCCTGTAGATGACAAGCTGTTTGAACTGAGGTGTCTAGTTGACATCCCAGGAAAACAATCCTGTGTAAGAGAGTCAAGAAAAACCTTTGAATGTTCTCTTGGAATCTCAACTCATGCAAGAGATCTCTCACCCAAGAGAGAGAGTTTGGACATTTTGAAAAAGAGTCTGCAGAGATAAGCAAGTCATCTAAATACAGCAAAATGTGGATACCCTGTAGGTTGCAATGAGCTATAACTGGAGCTAGACACTTTGTGAACACTAAAGTTACACACTGGAAATCAGTCATTGTACTTTATTGCAGAAGACAAACGGTAAGCGCTTTCACAACTTAATGTTGCTTCATCAGACCACATCACTACAACTGATGCTTGGTTAAATACTAGGACAATTAGTATGACATCACAATTTAAAGAGATATTACTCCACTAACATAAGAACATATTGATATGTGACTGATTTCCAGTGTGCAACTTTAGTGCCTTAATTTACTTTTGCTGTTGTTGTGTGTTTTGGGCACCTCAGTGTACCTGCAGCCATTTGGTTTTTGCATCTTCACTTTGTGAACACTCTTGGTGCAGTGGATTGTCCAAAGGTAAGGCAGAGAACAAATAATGTGATCCATACACACAAAACATTAAGAAATGCCTGAAGTCTGGATGTATAGGAATGTGATGATAAGCATCTTTTAAGTTTAGTGTTACCAGAAAACTAGAAAGCGGAAGAAGAGGCAACAGTTTGTGATGTGACATCATTTTAAATTTGGGCACCATCATAAACAAGTTTAGGAAAGAAAGATCCAGAACTGGTCTCCAAGCATTTTCTTTCTTTGGGAATAGAAACATCCTTGAATAAAATCCCTTCCCCACCTGGGAAGGAGGAACTGGTTTTATCACTCCTTAGGACAGCATGAAATGAAGAATAGGTGGAAAAAAGAAGTTATGTACTCACCATAATGTTCCATCTGTGTTTTCTATTTTCATTCTTTCTCCATTTTTGGGTTCAGGTCTGATCCTCAGATCCCACTTGTCCACTTCTACTAGCTTCATGTATCACTGAAAGCTCTCAAGCTCCTCCCTGCTCCATAATGTCTTAGTCCCTAACATACCTCAGATATTGTTTGCTTCCCTTTATATCCATAGAGCATTGCAAAGAAATAAAAATATTAAGACAACCAGCAAAAACTGAGACTCAAAGAAAGAAACAAGGTTCCTTCATCATCTTCAATCCATCCAAAAGAATGACTAGGAGGGGGTTGGTGGAATGGCAGTTGAGGAAGAATCAAAATGAACAACACAGATGGAAGAATATGGTGAGTACATAACTCCTTTATCTGATGTTGTCAATTTTCATTCGTTCCTCAACTCTTAGGACAGAGTCCTTAGCTACCTAAACCCTGGGAGGACTCTAAGGAAGGATATTCCTGAGTACCATTGAACCAAAAGCTGCTCTGTTCCTAGAGACCAGATCTAATTTGTAATGAGCAATAGAAGTATAAGGATTGGCCCAAGTTACAGCTGCACAAATATCATCTAGAGAAGCTATAGACAAAAAAGCTGAAGAGGCAGCCATAGATCTTGTGGGATGTGTTTTTGGTGGTTTGGGTAAGGATATGCCCAATTTATTATAAACAAAGGTAATACAATCGGTCAACCATTTAGTTAATAATTTTATTTATTTATTTGAAGTTTGTTTGCCAGGATAGTCCAACTGGGCCACAAGGAGCATGTTTTCAATGGAATCCTGTGGAGAAACGCTCCAGAAAAATACATAGTACGCATTGCACATTTACATTAGAGATTATCTCATAGGAATACAAAATAAATATAAAAAAAGGTTAACAATGATAGAATACATCAGTATAGTTTGTAAAACAGCAATAAAAAACTTTTTTTTACACAAAAGTAGCAGCATAGGGTAACTGTTAAGTAGTTGGTCAAATAGTTCAATAGAGCTGTGGAATTATAGGAGGCAGTGATGGTGTATTTAGTTCTAGGAGAGTAGGAAGTGGTATTAGAAGGATTAGGTAGGATGGGAAGAGCAGCACTTCCATTGTGAGATTAGGTGTGAGTGCAGCAAGGTTTTAAATGAGGAGAGACTGCTGGTGATGGGGATAGGAGATGGTAGAGAATTCCAGAGGTGTGCAAGAGAGAAGGACATTAGGTGATTCCCAGCTGGATATGTGGGTTTGTAATTTTAATTAGTTTTTGGGAATTAGTTCTTAGAAGTCATTCTGGTTCATAGATTTCAAAGGTAGTGGCTAGGGAGGGACAGAGAGAGGGGTTGTAAATGTGTTTATATGTTTGGATGAGTTGGGTATAAGTGAGGAGGTTAGGTAGCTCAAGCCAGTTTAATTGATGAAGAGAATTGCAATGGTGAGAAATGGCTCTGTGACCTGCTGCAAATTTTTATATCTTGTTATAGCAAGAGGAGAGTTTTGTTTTGATGGAGGATTACATGTTGGTGAGGCTAGATGCACCATATAGAAGGGATGGGATGAGATAAGTATTGGCTAGTATGAGCCTAGTGGAAGGAGAGATATAACGATTATGGTGGTATAGCATACCAAGTATTCTGTGTGGTTTTTTTTTATATTTACTTGTAAATGTTTGCCGAATTTTAGTTGATCATCTATGAGTACTCCTAGTAGTTTAGTGTCAGAGATTATTTCTAGGGGAGTATTATTTTTGCTGGTGATTATATATGAGTGTTTATCTAGGGAGGAGGTTTTAGATGCAGTGAATAACATAAGTTTAGTTTTGGTTGGATTAAGAGCCAGGTGGTTGTCTAGCATCCAATGCTCAATAGAGGAGAAGGCAGTTTGGGTAAGCTTATTTAGAGTGGGGATAGAAGGGGAGGAACAGATAATGGTAGAATAGTCAGCATATTGGATAAGGCTGGAGTTTGGAATGGCTTGGTAGAAGTCGTTAATGAATATGTGAATAGTAGGGGGGCCTAAAATGGAACCTTGGGGGACACCTGTGGGAGTATTAAGGAAGGGTGAAGTGGCTTTATTCCATTTGACTTCTTGTTGTCTGGTTGTGAGGTAGCTGGAGAACCACTTGGTACAGGAAGGGGATAGGTTTAGTTTGGAGAGTTTATTAAGAAGCAGGTTGTGGGAAATAGTGTCAAATGCCTTGGAGAGGTCGAGGAGAATGGTGGACACAAAATGGCCAGAATCACAGGCTTTGTTAATTGCTTCAAGGAAGGAGAGAAGAGCAGTGGAGGTGCTATGACTTGGTCTGAATCCATGCTGTATGGGGGTAAGAAGCTGGTTGTTGATGAGATAGGGTAAGAGTTGGTGGTGGATACATTTTTCAAGAAGCTTAGAAATAGGGAATAAGGTAGCAATAGGGCAGAAGTTTGGAATGTTATTATTATTACCTCCTTTATGTAGAGAAATAATAAAGACTTTCTTCCAGAGCTGGGGGACCCGGCTTTCTGACATAGACCGATTAATTAGTATGGTGATAGGGAGAGCAGAGGCTTCTGCGGCTACTTTTAGGAAGTAGGAGGGAATTTCATCAGGGGCATTGGAAAGAGGTTTTAATTTTAGGAGTTTTTTATGGTGGATATAGAGATGGGATTGATAGAGAAAGGTGCATGTTTGGGGCAACGGATACTAAGGGAGGAAGGGATGAGTGCATGCTGAGGAGGGGCTGTAAAGGTGTTGGTGAAGGATGATGTTAGCTTGCTTACGGGCTCTGTGAAGAAAGAGTTAAATTTGGTGGCTAAGTCCATGTCAGAGGCATCTGGGTTGGGGAAAGGGTTTTCTTTTTTTACTGGTTTGAGGAGAGATGAGATTCCTTTCCAAAATAGTTTGGGATTGGTGTTGTGGTTGGAGAGTGGAGAAATAGGCTTTGCGGTCTGAAGTAAGTATTTTGATTTTATTTCATAGTGTTTTATATTTGTTTAGGGTGATAGTGGTTTTATTTTTATGGTAATGTGTCCAGGCTTTGTCACGGAGTCACATGGTAGCTAAGGTATTTTTGGTTAACCAGTGTACAGGGTTACTTTTTATACATTTTGTTTTTAGAGGGGCAAAGACATTGAGCAGGTTTGTGAAAGTAGAGTTAAAGTAGGAGAGAGATTATCTAGGGGAAGAGTCTTTAATGGGTTCCAGTTTTTGCTTTTTAGTGCATTTGAGAAGGTTTCAGAATTGAAGTTCTTTAGGCAGCGAGTGGAAATATAGGTGTGAGTTAGTTGTATGGAAGAGGGGAGACAGTGGGCAAAAGTGGGGAAGTGGTCAGCTAGTGGGTCTGGGAGAATACCACTATCAGAGATATATTGAGGATGGGATATGAGAATCCAGTCTATTGTACTTCCAGTAATGGAATTCTTGGAAGGCCTGGTAGTGGAATTGATTAGCTGTGTAAAGTTATATAAGTTAATATTGAGTGGGTTAGTGTGAGATTGGATTGTGGCCCAGTTTATGTTCACATCTCCAAGGAGTATGGTTTTATGAGTAATGTTGGTAGAGACCCAGGAGAGAATATCTTCAAGGGATGAGATATTGTCTCCAGTGGGAATATAGAGGGAGAGAACAAATATGAGTTTATGCTTGTTTAGGTGGAGTAGGGCTGGTATTATTTCTGCCTTGCCAAATATGGGAAAGGGTTTGGTATAGGGGTGACTAAGAGGGATGCCATGTAAAGGAGTCCAACACCACCCACTTTTTTGTGTTCTGTCATTCCTTAACATGCGGTAGTTGGGAGGAGTTATTTCAGAATCTTATATGTGGGACTTAATCCAGGTTTCTGAGATGGAGGGAATATCAGGCTGGTTATGTAGAAGCCAGGCATGAAGGTTTGGAATTTTGTTACATAGGCTCTGAGCATTTAGAGCTGAGAAGTGGAGGGGTTTGCCTGTTGCTTGGGGGGGGGGGGGTTGGATTTGTTGTGGTAGAGGGGCCTGGGTTTGGTTGGATGTCCCCGGAGAGAAGGATAGAGATAAGATGATGGATGAGGTATTTGGTTTGTTTGGTGTGTAGTTTACAGGTAGAACATTTTGTGGACATTAGACTGGTGTAGTTGGGAACAGTATTTTTAGAGTTAAGTAGGAGTCTATAGGGGAAGAGCATGTTAGTGTTGAGGGGGTAGAGACTGGGAGATATAAGGGTAACAGTAAATGTGTACTTTGTAGAGGATGGGGTAGTGGTGTGAAATGAGGGGAGTGGTTTGCGTTACTAGGCTGGGTGATATAGTTTAGGTAAGTTAAGGTAATGAGAAGTATTATTTGAGTAAGTAGGGATAGAATTTTGAGAGTCATGATGTTAGTTATTAGAGTAGAAGTAAGGGGTGAGTTAAGTTGGGAAGTTAGTTTATTTGAGTAACAGATCATGATGTAGGTTAATTGGTAGTTTATCAGGATAAGTTGTGTTTGGCAGTAAACTCTGAAGGGTAGGCTTACTTTAATGGGTGAACTGTGGGAGGGGATTTTGGGGGGTATGATGGGTAGTTTGGATTGGACTGTGGAAGTGGTACGAGTGGCTAGGTAAGTATAAGTGTAGGGGTATTTGGGGTGGGTGGGATTTGAGGGTAGTGTAGGGGAGCGTAGTGAGCCTGTAGGGCGAACAGACCGGGTAGAGCTAAGAGAAAGAAGAATCAAAGGTAAAAAAAAACAATCAGTGGAGTGGAAGGTAAGTTCAGAGGAAAGTAAGCAAGGGAGTAAGGGACATTCTAGCAGTGGTATAGGGAAAAGATTAGAGTGGTTTAGAGAGGTAAAGATAGCGCCACAGGAAGGAAGGAAGGCAAAGTTAAAGAGGCTGGGGGAGGGGTTGGAAAGAAAAGAAAGTGAAAGAAACTGGGGGAGGGGTTTGGAGAGAGTGTGGAGATGGATATCACAGTGGCCTAGCTGGTTGGAACCAGTACTGATAGGGTCAGGTCAGCAGTGTGAAACAGCACTGAAAATAGCAATCAGAAAGGAAGCAACTGTGAAAATCAGAGCTGAAGAGGTAAAAAGTGAGCAAGCCAGAGATGGAAATGTTGCAGATATAAATTTAAAAACAGGAGACAAAGGGTACAGAAGATATACTAGGGGTTAAATAACACTCTAGAGTGTGGCTGGCAACATTAAACCTACATATACTGGAATTGAGAGTTAAAATAACATTAAATTAAAAGCTATTGGTACTATTGTTAGTTAAAACAGCAAGGAATATGGTAGACTACTGGCATTTTACTGCCTCCTGGTGGCCAAAGTAAGTTACTACAGTCAGAAAAACTAACGTGTGTGTGTGTGTGTGTGTGTGTGTGTGTGTGTGTGTGTGTGTGTGTGTGTGTGTGTGTGTATGTGTGTGTTCACCTGCCCTGTAGTAATACTTTAAATAATAAGGAGCAGTTCACTTTTTTAAAAGCAGGTAGTTTTAAACACAGATTCAAAATGTGGATACATTTCAGTAGAAGGAACACCTACAGTTGAGCTAGAAATCTGAGCTTTTTAGTTTGTTTTTGGAGCTGCTTCAGGCAGGTAACTTAAGCAGATTATAACTCTTTCACAAGGTATTTTGCTGGGTGAGTCTGTTGGGCAGGGGATGACCACAGAGTATTTAACCCTTCGTGAGAAGAGTTGAGCTAGAAAGCTGTGCTTTTTAGCTTGTTTTTGGAGTTGCTTCAGGCAGGTAACTTAAGCAGATTTATAACTCTTTCACAAGGTATTTTGCTGGGCGAGTCTGTTGGGTAAGGGATGACCACAGGGTGTTTAACCTGTCGGGAGAAGAGTTGAGCTAGAAATCTGTGCTTTTAGTTTGTTTTTGGAGCTGCTTCAGGCAGGTAACTTAAACAGATGTATAACTCTTTCACAAGGTATTTTGCTGGGTGAGTCTGTTGGGCAGGGGATGACCACAGAGTGTTTAATCCATCAGGAGAAGAGTTGAGCTAGAAAGCTGTGCTTTTTAGTTTGTTTTTGGAGCTGCTTCAGGCAGGTAACTTAAACAGATGTATAACTGTTTCATGAGGTATTTTACTGGGCGAGTCTGCTGTAGAGACTGATTTTCCCTATTTTGAATCCAAAAAGAATACAAACAGTTGTTCTGTTTTTCTAAAATCTTTTGTTCTACGTAAGTAAAAATGTAATTGTCTGTGAACATCCAATACATGTAACATATATTCTCCTTTATTTGAAAAAGTTAGAAAGAAGATGGGTAATTTGACTGTTTAATTACTATTAGATCCTAACACCACCTTAGGAAGAAAGGAAGGGTTGGTTCTTAAGGATACTCAGTCTCTATGAAAAATCAAGTAAGGGGGCTTAGAAGACAAGGCCTTTAATTCTGAAACTCTTCTGTTAGAGTTAATAGTACTAAAAAGATAGTTCCACAAGTTAAACATTTTAGTTTTGTCTTAGCTGAAGGTTTAAAAGGAGACTGGGTTAGAACTTGCAATACAACATTTAAATCCCGAGGGGTAGTAAGATGTTAAATAGGAGATCTAAGGAGAAGATCCCCTCTTATGAAAGGCTCAACAAAGTTTGGATGATGCTGGAGATGAATTATCTGACTTGAAAATTGGAGATGGTAGCTAATTGCACTTTAACAGTGGAAAAGCTAGCTCCTTCACTGAAAACTGATGCTAGCAATTCCAGAACTTTAGAGACAGGAGCAGAAAAGGGATCTATTCAGTTATGTTATGCCCACAATACAATTTTTTTCCATTTACTTTGCAAAGTTTTCTGGTGGAAGCTTTGTGAGATAATAAAAGAAAATGATAGACTTGGGAGGAGAGCCTTGGCTGTCTAGCAAATCAATGGAAGTGGAGAAACCATGCAGTCAATTTTAGGACTGGGATGTCTGGATGAATCGAGTCTGTCGGGTGAGACAAAAATTCAGGAGTTGAATCCAGAATCCAAGGAGGATGAAGAAGATGAGACCAAAGAAAAGGAAACCAAATCTGATAAGGCCAATAAGGAGCAATGGGGATTACTGTGCTCTTCAATCAAGATGCTTTCTGAAGAAATTTGAGGATGAGGGTTTTCAGGGGGATTGGCATAAAGGAGACTGGTGGGCCATTAAAGAAGTAGAGCATCTCTTGGTGACTCTCCCGGTGGGGGATGACAGCTACAAATCTGCTGCAGGTGTTGTTGAGAAGGTATGCAAAAAGGTTGCAGCATGGTGGACCTCATCAATGGAAATTCCTCTCTGCCACCTTCATGTTGATAGATCACACATGAGGTATTAGAACAGACGTGCTTAAGTTGTGTACAAACACATTGGACTTACCCGGGATACGCATTACTATCAGAAATCAATTGGATGAAATTGTCCATTGCCAGACTGTCAAAGCTTCTCAACACAAAGGGTAAGATCTGATCCCCCTTTGCTTGTTGATGCATCAGACCACTGACATATTGTCTGTTTGAATTGCAGTAGTCCCAGTGGGGAAAGAGTCTTGGAAAGCCTGTAATGCTAAGAGGGCAGCTCTCATCTCCAGGGCATTGATATGCATGTTGGCCTCTTTGGGGGATCAAGTGCCTTGTATTTTCTTTCCCAGGAAATGCGCCCACCCAATCTGGGAAGCATTCATGGTCACTATAGCCTTGGGTTGGGGAAAAACAAAGGGATGACCTTCTTGCACTTGATTGTATCCACCATAGGAGATATTTTTTTTGTAAGCTTGAGTAATCTTTATCTGACTGGACAGAGGCTGGTAAAGTATGGACTTTTGAGAAGCTAGCATCCTCTGAAGTACTCTTATATGGTACCTTGACAATGGTAGTAGGATGATTGCCGCTGACATGGACCTTAAAGCTTGAATGATTAATCAAGCTGAGAGAGAAGAGTTTTGGATGATTTTCCTGACCTGGAACTGAATAGTTTAAACTCTTGCCAGAGGAAGAGATGCTGTTTGCTTGATCGTGTTAAAAGAAGCACTGATGAATTCTAATATCTGGGTTGGATCCAGATGAGATTTGTTGTAATTGATCAAAATACCCAGATGGGAGCATATTTGGAGTACATAATCTCATGCTTGTATCAGTTGATGTCTGGTTGAAGTGGTAATGAGGCAGTCATCTAGATACAGAAGCATTCAGAATCCTTGCATCCTCGAGTTAGCTGTCACTACTGCCATACACTCGGTGAACACTCTGCGGGCTGTGGTGAGACCAAAGGGCAGAGCTCTAAACTGGTAATGACTGGCTACCAGCCAGAAGTGTAGATATCTCCTGGAGTGTCTGTTCATTTTGATATGATAGTTCACATCCTAAAGATCTATTTGAGCACATCCAATCATCGTGATGGAGAAAAGGCAGAATGGACTGAACTGTGACCATCCAGAACTCTGTATATTGAACTCTGATTTAGATTGCTGAGATCCAAAACTGGTCTCCAGTCCTGTTTTCTTTGGCACTAAAAAGAATCTTGACTATGTTCCACAATCTCTCTGGTCTGGGGGGACCTCTTAGATGACTCTTTTTTTCTAGCAGCTTGTGTATTTCTAGTGCTACTGCCTCCCTCTGACTGGATGGAACATCGGGGGATTTTCTTTGAAACCAGAGGAGGTAGATGGGAAAATGGTATGATATAACCCCTGGATATTGTCCTCTGCACCCATGAATCTTTTGTCATTTTTAATGAGGCTCTCTGGTGCAGGGATAAATGACCTTGACCACCTCCAGAGATGGAGAGTTGGGCATCCTTTCAGGAGTGCTGGTAGGATCTGTCAGAGAAGGAATCTTTTGATCCTTGGTTCTGCGGACCCCCTCTGAAAGGAGGGTGGTGTCTTTCACTAGAGTCCCCTCCCCTGTTTCTGGGGGTACTATCTCCACACGGATCTTGGAAGGGACCATGGGATGTTTTGAACCACATCTTCTGACCTGCTCAATAATTCCTAGAAAAGGTTCACTGAGGGGTCAAAAAATGTATGCCCACAGCAGACAGGGTTTTACCTTACTGCTCACACCTGGAGAGTGTGTCTTTCATTTTGAGGCCAAACAGGGAACTTCTGTCAAAGGGAGCATTGACAAAGGAAGCTCTGAAGGGTTCTGCAAAGTCACACAAGCACATCCAGACATGCCTTCTGATAAAAATACCTGAGAGATAAGCCTCATGGACAAACTGGAAATGGACTGAAGGGTAGCCAAATGCGAGGCACAGACAGAGCTATCTGCTTCTGTGGATATGGTCCCAGAGAGGAAGTTGGTAAGTTCTTTAATCAAATTTCTCTGGAGTCTTGTGAAGTGTGCCAGATAGTTCACCGATCTAAGGGCAAAGGTAATTGCCCAATGGTATAGATTCCCTGTTACAAGAGTGGACAGAGAAACTTTGTTCTGCTAGTTCCTTCTTGGTGGCTGCCGCTATGACCATTGCATTGACTGGTAGTCCTTTGCTGCACCTTAGGTGGTGCCAGGATCTTGTCTGGTCTCTTGGGTATTGGTTAAGTAGTATCATGCTCCTTCCATGTCTGCTGAGAGACCAAATCAATGAGCTGATCAGTGGGTGGAGTCACCCAGGAGGTAGATGGGCCAGCTCCAAAAGTCTCCAGGAATACTGACTCCTCTTGGGAAGAGTTGTCAGGAGACCAACCACCCCTTTGCTTTAGGAGTTCCAGAATGTCTCCAAATGAGACTTCGTTGGGTGGTGATCTTGAGGAACCTTCTCCTTCATCAAAGTCAGTATCTTCAGTGACTGACTCCTAAGGAGAGTCTAGGTGCTCCTTTTGCACTTTCTCTTTCTGGGAACTTCTTCTGTGGGATGTTCCGGAGAAATGTCAGAAGAAATCAGTATACCACAATGGCTATCTTGGTGGCTAACTTGAACTGGCTGTTCCTGTGGAAAGGATGTTTGATGCTCAAGATGCAGAGATGAATGGGCTAGGTTGGATGGAGCAAAGAAGGTGGAGAATTTTGATCTCTAGGTATTGAAACCGCTCTCTCCACTACCTCAAATGCTGAATGCCTTGGAGAGAAGGACATGGATGGTTACAAAAGAATATGCTTATGGTCCATAAGCTCTCTCCTCCCAGAAGGCAGAGCACTCGAAGAGGGAGTAGGAACCGAGCTAACACTGAGGCTCCAGGGGGAAAAGACAGCTCTGACAGCTTCAGCGTTGACTCCAACACCTCAGATCTAGTGTTGATACTATGGCTCCGAGAGTCATCTGGCTCAGAGGCACTCAGAACTGGTCCACTCAGAGATGCCACCAGAGTCATAGATACCAGTATCTTTGGATCTGAGGTGAGCCACTCCTTTCCTAAACCTTCTGATCTGATGACTGCAATATCAGGGGTTGGACTGGAGAAGGAGCAAGCAAAGGGGGGTTGTACTAACAAAGTTCTCTAGGCCTGATGGGGTCAGAGCCAGGAGAACCCCCATTTGTATCTGCATCAAGAGGAACTTACTCAACATCCTGTCCATGCTGTTTCAGTCAAACTTTTTGAAGAGTGAGTCGAGGATGCTGTAGAGAAGGACCTTGAATGATGGTGTCTCAGAGAACATTACAAGAAGGGGGATGGTAGCCTAGAGGTGATCGGATCCGGACCCTAGAGTGGTGATTGGACTCAAAGTGACTTTTCTTTTTAAATCTTCGGATCTGAAGATTTAGACATTTTTGCTGGAGGTTCCAAACTCTGAGACAATGAAGGCATAGGCTCTGGAGAGTATTTTCGAGAGTCTCTCTTTTCAGACTTTTATGGGGAATTAGCCCCAGAAGATGCTGGTGAAGCAATTAGATGGCAGCAAGCCTCTAAGAATGAGCTTATTCATGTGGTCTGTGATGGCCCTAGGGTTAAAACCCTTACAAATATCACAGTTTGAGTTAAGCTGTTACAGGCCTAGGCAATAGATGTATTCAGAATATGCATCTGACGGTGGAATTTTATGGCCACAGGCTGAACATTGTTTGAAACCCGAGGGTTTCTCAGACATTTTAACTTAAGGAAGAAGAATACAGAAACTACACTAGATCAACAGCCAAAAAAGGCCAAGAAGCAAAATATAACATTTTTTTTTAAATCTAAATAATTATAAATATAGAAAAATACCAACTATGGTATAGAAAAAAGTACCCAAAAGTACAAAAAAACTACTAGATATGGTAAATTAAATAGTAGTACAGAAGTACTTCAAACTGAGAACAGAGGGAATGCTAGAGAAATTGAGATATGGGTATAAGACAAAGTATAAGATGTAGAAAAATAGTTAAACTCACTGTAAGCTATATGGATTCAAGATCTGAAACAGCAACCACATCTGTACTGTAAGGTGACAAACTAGATCTGAGGAATGTTTGGGACTAGGGTTTTATGGGAAAGGGAGGAGCTCAAGAGCATTTAGTGATCCACAAGATAGTAGAAGCATCCAAGTTGGATCCAAGGATCGGATCCAAACCCAAGAGTTGAGTAACAAATGAAAATTGATAACATCAGATCAAAAGATGGATGAAGAGTTACTCATTTGAAAGGAGGAATTTCCTCCCACTGCGATCTGTAAACCTGATGAATGATTTTAAGAACCCTCTTGCCTGAAACAATCTGTTGCCAGAGAGATAAATTGAGATTTAGACTTTCTGGAAGAGAAAAAGGGCAGGGTGGAAGGTGGTCACAAGGTCTCTTGAGTAGTCATTCAGACTACTTGGAGTTTCCTTGTTTTTTTTGGGGGGGGGGGTTTGTTTTTTTTTTTTAGGTTTGAGACTTCTTCTTGGAACCTCCTTGCCACTTCTTAGACAACTGTTTATCTGAATTCTGTTGAGGCTGTTTATTCTGTTTTTTCCCAAAACTGGATGAAAAGTAAGAAAATCCCCTGGACAATTGGAAAAGGGCTGAAAAATTTTAAATTCCCTGGATCAGCTTGCCCTTTTCATCACACCTTTATTCACCTCTGTAGTAGAGCGGCCAGATACTAAATCTCTTTCCAAAGAAGAATTTAAATTTTCATATTTAACATAATCTGTGAGGTTCTGAGAATGCAGCCAAGCAAACCTCCTTAAAACAGTACCAGTGGCCATAGCCCTGGAAGAAGTATCAATAGAGTCATACACACACTGCAAACAATGAGTTGTGACCTTTACAATAGAATAAACTACGTTATTTAAAGCAGATTTTTCACTAGTAGAAACTGTGGATAAAACATTCCACATACTTTCACAATATGTCAGAATAAACTTTAACATATGAGCTTGACAATTTAAAATTCAGAAATTCAAAGTTTCAGAAGTATAAACTTTTTCCCATACCTATCAATAATTTCTCCATCCTTATTAGAAAGAGTATCCTTGGAATTAACTAAGTGCTTAGCAGCAGAGAAGTCAACTAAGGCTATACCTGCTGAGGTTTGGGAATAGTGTATAAAAATGTCAAAGACTGAGGAACTCTGTACATCATATCTGCCTTTTTAGGAACAGCTGTCTATCAGGGAAAACTGCAGACAGTAAGCCACATACTCTAAAGCAGACAGGATGGGAGGAATGGGTGTAGGTTCTGGAAAATCCTTCTGTAACAACACACAGTATTTTCTGAGGGACTAAAAAAACTCAGTGTTCTCCCACTGAAAATACTGGAAAATTCTAACAATACTATCACAGAAAGAGAAACTTACAGGAAGAATCAGAAAGTGAGCTATTCTTTGGGTCTAAACCAGAAATATGAGGACAAACCTTTAATCTGTCACTGCATCTTCCTGTTCACATTCAGAATCTTGAATCTCTCCAGGAAAGGTGGCATCCCTCTTCCTTTTACCAAAAACCTACTTGACAAGAAGGATCAATACCCTGAATCAAACCCTGAGCCAGTCCCAGTAAACTACTCCTATCTAAAGAAATTTGAGGAGGAGTAGCTATATGTTTGGTTTTCTGTTTCTTTTGAAAGGAAAAATGTAGCTGCTGCTTCCCCAGGGAGGCGCATAGCATTCTGACAGAACAAGGAAACCTTCCCTGCTCCCTCTCCCAGGACCAGCTAAAGTGGCTCTCCCTTGCTCACTGAGGGACTCGAACAGCTGCAGAGGACATAGCTAACCCCCAATCCATAGTAGCTGTAGGTAGTAAACCAGAGGGATCCGGGATCAAAGATGAGTGATCTGAGGTATAACAAATGGCTATGGCAGAGTCACCCACCTGTGGCTGAGGCAAACTGCTAGCCTGCTGTGGTGGCAAGGGCTGTTTGCTTAACTTTTTCTTGTAACTGGAAGGACTGACTGATAATCTGTTCCATCTTCAAGCAGAAAATGGTGCCTCTATCCTGGGGAAAACAAGCAACAATGCCAGTAAAACTACCAGTCCAAGAAAGTTACTTTTTTTGATTTAAAAAAAAAAAACACAGTAAAAAGTACTTCAAACACTATGGCAGCCCCAGATAAAAAATAAACAAACAGACAAATAAATAAACGCACTTTCTCCACAGAAAATATTTTATCAGTTAGTTAACACAACTTTTAAACAGACAGAAATAGGTGCTACATTTAAAAGTCTGTTGCAGTCTCAAGACAGTCTGTTAAAACACAGCACTCCTAGTATTAAAATCACTTCCCTGAAGTGGAGAGTAATAAAACAACAATAAAAACTAAGAACATGTAAGCTTCTTTTCCCAAAGGAACTTATCTGCCCAGCTAAGGAAAGCAGAAGCCGACCGTTGATCCTCACAAGCCTCAGACTATACTGCTCAGTGGCAGTAAATCTCTGAAGTGTTTCACACCCAAACATGTCTTTTAGTCAGCTCAGCTCAAGCAGCATAGATTTGCCATGGTGAGAATAACAAAAAGCAATAGGAAAGTATAACCATTTTTAGATATTCCGTTTTTATATGGATTGCCCTTTCTTTAACCCATCATAGCAGCTGTTCAGCGTTCCCAAAGTACTTTGTTCTGTCAAGATAATACCCGAGTTGCCTGAGAACATCTAAAGTATGGACAATCATTTCTCCCTGATTATTAGTCTCCAGAAAGAAAACAGGGAGATTGATGGGTTTATCCTTGCTTGATTCAACAAAAACTCTAAAACAACTTTTGGCATGAATGAGGGATTTGTTCTTAAAGAAACTATGTCTCTATAGAAAACCAAATAGGGTTCATCCACCATGAAAGCTTGCAACTCATCGTTTCATGGAGAAGTCAAAGCAATAGATAACACAGTCTTCCAAGTAATGAACTGTAAATCAACTAGATGAGCCAGATCAAAAGGAGACAAAATTAACTTTTCCAGTACAAAATTAAGATCCCAAGTAGGTGTCACCTGTTTCCTCAATGGTTTTACATGCAACACCCCCAAAAGAACTGGATAACCAAAGAAAGGGAATAAATGGGAGGATCGAATGGCAGACATACTGAGATGGCCAGAAGATGAACCTTGAAAGAGGAGTAAGACCTCTCAGAGGATATCAACTCACACAAATATTTAATAAGCAGTGCTATATAATCCCAGATTGGGCCCTGGCTATTAGTATGGTGCTAATTAGAAAACTTTGTCCACTTGCTAACATAACATTTCCTTGTAGCAGGTTTTCTTGCCTCCATTAGTATCTGCTGCACATCCTCACAAAGAAAATGCCAAAAATGCATCAAAACTGAATCATCCAGCAAGTCATTTGCAGTTATTTGACCATGGGGTGTATCAAATTCCCTGTCTTGTGTTTTTTGATCTAACCTGAGAAGAAGTTGTGTTAATTGTCCTTGGCCAATTCCATACGAAGGGAGAAACACCTTTGCCTGGGATAGGAGGGAGTCACTATAATGATCTCTGGATAGTACTTCTGAATCTACAGAATTATCCCAGATATCAGTGGAAAGGGTGGAAATGCATAAGGGTACATTCTCATCTGTTTACCAGACCTGTTTGCAAAATTTATTTAGATGTCTTTTATGAAAGGAGGTAAACAGAACTATTTCAGGTGTTCCCCACACACTGATCAATCAAAATGGAATATATGCAAATGACTGCTTACGGACATCAAGTGTCCATGACTTTTCTTTTCTTTTTTCATTTTTTAAGTCTTTATGGTTACATTCAGACCAATAAAGCCAAACTCCACGAACTGTGCACATGGATGTTTTGGTCTTTTCACTGAAGTCATCAGCCCAGTATAAATGGATAGTTTGGCTATACTTCAGAAACACATGGTCTTGGTCCCATTAACCTCCAGTACAGGAGGTTTAAGATATCACACAGTGAAAAGTCTAACTTGGCTGGGTTTTTCTTGCAATTTTTAATGAGTGTTTTTTTCTCTGTGTCCTTTTTATCCTTTTGTTTGGATATTAGTTGGGTATTTTGCAGGCACCTTAATCTTTATGGGCATCAACAGGGAAGAAAGGCATTTTGTTTATGAACTATAACTCAGTTGCATACTTATGCTGTGCTTATGAAGTCAATTAGAAACCTGAAACATGCATATCCATAGCTAATGCGGTTTGCCTTTCTTAACCTGACTCTAACCAAAAAGACTTAAAAAGTAAAATATTCATATATATATATATATATATATATATATATATATATATATATATACATATATACATATATATATATATGCACACACATATATATATATATAAATACACACGCACACATATATATACATCTATAGCTATATCTATAGACGTCTATCTATATATCTATCTATATCTATATGTAGATATATATATATATATATATATATATATATATATATATACATAAACATATACACACACATATATATATATATATATATATATATATATATATATATATATATACACACACACACACACACGCTTGAACATATATTCACACACACACACACACACACACACACACACACACACACACACACAAACACACAAACACGCACACACGTGTATGTGTGTATCTGTGTGTAAATATATATATATATATATATATATATATATATGTAGTTTCACTTCAGTATCTCAAAATACTGAAACACCGAAATTCCAATGGATGAGACCATAACGCTGAAGTTTCAGTATTTCGAAATAATGAAGCTAGGTTAAAAAAAATAAAACAAATAAAACTACTGTGCACCCCCTCACTTACATATACCGTCCCCGTGATTGCACGATAGTGGGTATACAGCAAATCTCCTGATTTCCCTTTCCTCCACTATAGCGTGATCTTGGAGTTGGTATATTTAAATTGGGAGGTGTGGGGTGTGCAGGGGGCTTGCTCCCCTGCAGAAACAGTAGTTTTATTTGTTTTATTTGTTTTTTTTTTTTTTAACACAGCTTCAGTAATTTGAAATACTGAAACTTTGGCGTTATGGTCTCGGCCATTAGAACTTCAGTGTTTCAGTATTTCAAGATACTGAAGTGAAACTATATATATATATATATATATATATATATATATATATATATATATATATAGACAACTTGTAACACAAATACACCAGCCAAGCTGAGGAAACAACTGAAAAATCCAACCAGCCTGTTCAGAGAACAATAAAGGTAGTCCTTCAATACGAGCAGTAAAAAATCAGCCGGACCACATCCAATATACGAAAGTAGATTTATTAACTCCAACACGTACCACGACAGCACAAATAATAGTTACAACAGACTAAGCGCTTTCATCTCCCTATGGAGACTTCTTCAGAGACAATTCATTTAACAAATACTTCACTTATATATACTTGTCCAATAGTGGGCTGGCATAAAAAATTGATTAATTGATTAATTTAACCATTCTAAAAAGGACTTCCTACTAAAGGTATACACACCAATTTTACCATAAATAGATCGTAGTTCTATACCAAGATATTGCTCTTAAGAAATGATAGCAATACTAATAAATAGAAATAAATAGAATAAAAATGGACCATTTTGTCTAAAAATACTTACAAAAATGCTGATTGAATTCATAGTTGTTTATATATAAATATAAAATATATAAATAAATAAATATAAAAAAATAAATATAAAAAATATTAAATATTTATATAAAAATGTAAACAATATATTGTGTAAGTACAAGTGTGAATACATACACCCATTCCCCACCCTTTCACTTATTTTAAAACTTGATATATACATATACAAATATGTCAGATATGTAAATATAAAAAATATAAAAATATAAATATAAAAAAATATATAGTATAAGTATGAAATATATATAAATGAATAGTATAAAATATGTAATGTATATGTATTGTTTAAATTTATTCCATTAGATATGTTTTTATATGCGTTTTTGTATAATATTAGGAACACATGGATATCACTTTTTTATCTCTTAATAGCTTTTTTGGGGTCAGCAGCAAAAATTTTTAAAACTGGAGTAATAGATATATGGTCATTAAGACCTTTTCCTCCACATGCGTCCAACCGCAATTGCCACATCATTTCCTTATATTCAAGTTTCGTTTCCCAATCTCCACCTCTATCCGGTTGTTTAACTTCTTCTAACACCCAAAATTTGAAATTTGCTTCTTTACAGTTCAACACATGTCTATATAAAGCATTGTTTTCATTTTGTTTGTTGATATCTCTAATGTGTTCGTATATTCTTGACCTCAAGTGTCTCTCAGTTTTCCCAATGTAGTATTTCCAACATACTTTACAAAAAGCTAAATAAACCACTCCCTGGGTATAACAGCTACTATAGCCCCTAGCTTTCAAAGTTGTCCCTAAACTGGGCAATAATATTTCCTTTTGTTTTGCTATAAAGGAACACTGGGCACATCTTCCACATTTGAACGTTCCATGTTTTCTACTTGTACCTTGAATAATATGTGTTTTCTGTTGTTCAAGGAGATTCTTAACGTTTCTGTTCCTCCTATAACTATATTTTATCCTCTCCTGAAAGATGTTTGTTGTACCATACATTTCCTTAAACATCCCCCAAGTTTCATTTATGCATTTCCTTAACCACCCCATTCCTTTATAAAAGGTCAACGTAAGATATGGTGAACCATCCAATCTATTCATGTTTTTAATATTCTCTGACTTCTTCAAATTACAATAATCTGTTTTAGAAGTATTAGGTTCGTCTAATATATTGGAAGGGCTTCTACTACTCGTGGTCAAAAGGGGAACATACATCTTTTCGTTTCTTCCTTTGAGTACATATTCCTTTATATCCCCAATTATTTCACCTGGGTATCCTCTTTCCTTAAACATCTTTTCCAAATGACCAATTTTTAAAATAAAATCACTGTCATTCGAAATCATCCTTGCCATTCTGATCATTTGCCCTTTAACAATGTTCCTTTTCAAAAATTGTGGGTGGTCGCTCTCATAATGTAGGTACGAATTAGAAAAATGCTCTTTTCTATAAATGTTAGATTTATAACACTTGTTGTTATAATCCTTATCCAATTTTACATCTAAAAAATGTATACTATCTTTTTCTATCTGGTATGTGAATTCCAAAAATGTAGTAGTGTGATTTATATACTCAATAAATTCTTCTGTCTTATCTGTAGTTCCATCCCATACAACTAGTATATCATCCAAAAATCTGAAGTATTTTTTGATATTCTTGTTGTATGGGGACGTGAAAACAAAATGTGATTCCCAGTATAACATAATAATATTGGCGTATATCGGGGCACACGCTGACCCCATTGCAACACCTTCTTTCTGATGATAGTATTCTCCTTGAAAATATAAGTAGTTGTATTTTAGGACAAGCTCCATATTTTCTAAAATCAATCTATATTCGTCCCCTGTAAGAAAATCCATTTCTCCTAATATTTCTTCGAACCACCTTAACCCTTGCTCCTGAGGTATTACAGAAAACAAGTCCCTAACATCGATGGTTGTAAATATATACTCATCATCATAAGAACAGTTCCCCATTTTTTCCAAAAAGTCCCATGAATCCACCAAAATATGGTGAAATTTACTTTGAAAATGTTTTAGTTTTTGGTCCACGTATATAGCTAGGGGTTAAGTTTTTGAACCCTGAGAGGATACAATTGGTCGCATGGGAGGGTCTAAAATAGACTTATGCACCTTGGGAATTCCAAAAATGATTGGCACTACTGGTTTAAGTACCTTAAAAAAATGATACAAGTCCCTATCTATCAGGCCCTGTAAAATGTTGTCTTCTAAAATTAGGTCAATCTTTTTGTATGATATATTTATCTCATTCTTAGATACAATCCCATATTGGTTCTCCTTATCCAATATGTCCATCATTTTTCGGGTATAATCCCATTTTTCCATAAGTACTACCCCCCCCCCCCGCCCTTGTCCAGTTTCATCACTCGGATTTTATCATTTTTACTAAATTCTTTTAGTATGTTGTATTCAATTGATGTTAAATTATTCATCTTTTTTCTGTCATTTTGTCCTTCATTTTTATTTTTATTTTTATCATATAAACAATGAATGTTTTTCGTAACACATTTCTCAAAATTTAAAATTTCTTTTTGAAGAGGTGGGTTGTACACACTTGATCTCTTAAGTTCTTTTTTATATATATAATCCTGAGTATTTTTATCTTTATAATTATGAATAAAATTTAATTTCCATGTATATAATCTAATATCTAGTAAAATATTTTCTATAGGTGGAATTTTACTAGGTACAAATGTAAAACCTTTTATAAATAAATTAAAATAGTCCTGATTAATCTGGATGTCTGTATAATTAAAATGTTAAAATTATTGAATGAATTTATAATAGTGGTCATTTGATCAGTATCATCCTGTTTCTCGATCACCTCTTCGTCCTCAAAAAGTAATGCATCAGTACTAACTATCGTTGTAGTCTCAGAAACAATAAGCAACTTGGAAGCCAAACCTCGAAAATTCTTCAGAAAACACCACAAAGATTCAAAGGAAGACACAGAAGTGGCTTTATTCCATCTTTATTCTTCCGTCCTGGTACCTCAGCTATTCGCCTTCAATGGGACACACTAACATTTTCAGTGTTCTTTTATATATGCATTAATTAATTAATTAAGCAATTAATTATACCAAACATTTTAACTCTTTCAACACTGAAACATTTTCCAGAGAAAAAAATGCAATAATTTTAACCATTTAAAAATCATTTTTCCATTATATGCAAAATTTCTTATATATGTTACATAAATATCAGCATAGAATAAATACTCAAAATTACAAAATTAATAAATTTCATTTATACAATAAATTCTTCTTTTAGAAGTGCAATGTAATATCGTTGTAGTCTCCCTGTGTACTGGGTATTGTTCTCTGCTATCTGTGCATAGGTTGGTTGTAGGTTTCGGTTCCTTATTCTCTCCGACCTCCTGGGTTCGTCCACTTCTAAAGGGACCACCTCCCTATTTGAAGTCTTTTTAAATCTTTTTAAAAATATCAAATATGATAGTTAGTATCTCAACACTTGCATCCATCACAACACAGTGCCACTAGGATTAAGATTTCTTAAATTCCCGAATGGCATTACAGCTGGCTCTCAGCTTTTTGTCATTGTGTTGTGTGTCAACATATTTTCTGTGGCAGCTCTTACACTTTTCCACATTGTGGTTACACGGTGATTTTTAGACAGTTCTATTACTGCCACACTAACTGGCTAGTGTATGCAGCTGTCTGCAAACATTGTCAATCCTTCTACATAGGAAAGACTTTTAGAAAGCTTTCAGATAGAATGAAGGAACATCTGGCAGCGATCAGAAAAAAAGACGACTCTAATGCCTTAGGCTATCATAGGTTCATAGGTTTATACTAAGCTATCTGCCCTAAGGCATTTATAAGCCTAGCCCAAAGTTTTGTGGCTTACGCCACCCCTTATGTTAAAAAAATACTGTGCCCATTAGTTTGTTGTGCCTCTGTCCAGCAGTGACACAGAGATGATTCCCGGGGTAAACCTACGATCTCCCATCCACCGGTCAAGATTTCTCTTGAACAGAGCCAGCGAGGTGCTCTGCCTCACATGGACCGGGATTTTATTCCACAGCATAGGGAGTCTCTGGGTGAGAAATCTATCCCTCCAGCATGTCCTATTTATATCCATGCTAAGGTTTAAGTCGCTTGCTCTAGTGGATCTGGTAGATTTGGATTTTTTGAGGTGGAGCATGTCCATTAATTCTGGGTTGGACATGGCCTTGTATGTCAGGCACAGGTCACCTCTGAGCAGGCGGTATGTGAATGAATAGAGCTGGAGTTTCTTCAGTCTGGCAGCATATGACAGATTTTGGAGTCCCTTTATCCTTTTGGTGAGGAACTTTTGGGGTCTCTCCAATTGCTGCAGGTGTCGGGTGAGATACATCCCGAATGGGGCATTGTACTCGATCATTGGTCTGATAAGTGAAGAGTACAGGGGAACAATGACCTCACTTGATCTGGATGTGAATCCCTTCATGATCAGGTGGGCAATGTAGAAGGTCTTTCTAACCACTTTAGCAATGTGAGTGTCAAAAGAAAGGCCACTGTCAACCTGGGTCCCTAGGTCCCTGATAACCTCTTCTGTGCTTAATGGATTGCCACCTATATGGTAGCTTGGGGTTACCTTGTTTTTCCCGAAGGGTATGACTATACATTTTTTGGCATTTAACTTCAGGCCATGGCTCTGGCACCAGTTATCAGTTTCCGTGAGACCCCTCTGAAGGATATCTGTGTCCGATGTACTTTCCACTATTGCACCCAGTTTGCAGTCATCTGCAAACTTTGCCAGCCATAGTCCTCCTATGTTTGCCTGTACTTCTGAGAAGTAGATGCCGAACAACAGGGGGCCAAGGACTGAGCCCTGTGGGACACCACTTGTGACCGGCTTGGAGTCTGACATGGTGCCAGCAACTCTAACCCTGTGGGTTCTGTCCTTTAGCCAGTTTGCAACCCATCTTGTGACATATGGGTTTACATTTAAGCTGGTAAGTTTCTCTATAATACCCGAGTGGGGTATTGTGTCGAAAGCTTTTGCAAGGTCAAGGTAGGCTGTATGGACTGCCTTTCCCTCATCAATGGCCTTGGTGACTGTTTCGAAGAAGTCGACCAAGTTCAAAAGGCATGATCTGCCCTTGACAAAGCCAAACTGGGTCGGGTCCAATGTCTGCAAGTCCCCTATGTCTTTGTTTATGAGTTCCATTATGATCCTCTCCATAGCTTTGCAGACCAGGCTTGTTAAGCTTATGGAGCGGTAATTACCAGGATCCGTAGAGGTACCGCCTTTGTGGAGTGGGACCACAGTTGCCGTACGCCACTCCTTGGGCACGTATCCTGTGGTAAGGCTAAGATTAAACAGCTGCCTTATATGTGGGTTTAGTTCCTCGTTGAGTTCGTGTAGCACACAGCCGGGGACACCATCCGGTCCCATTGATGCTGTGTTTTTATCTTTAGAGAGAGCAGCTTTCACCTGTGCATTTGAGATGTCTGGGAGGCTACACTCCGCTGGGATAGTTATCTCTCCTTTTGGGGGGGGGGTGAAGTTTGCATTGAACCTGTCTGCCAGTATGTTGGCAATGTCTGTGGGTTCAGTGATTTTTGTATCATTTTGGACTAATTCTGCGTATATCTGGGAGTTTCCACCCAGGTTTCTAACATAGCTGAAGAAGGCCTTATGATTGCCTTTTGAATCTATTGCAATTTTTCTCTCAAAGTTGGCCTTGGATGATTTCATGAGTGCTCGTATTTTTTTACTAATAATGATCAAGGGTGTCTTCTCTTTTATGGATTTTGCTCTATCATGTAACAGCTTTCTCCTCTTATTGTAAAGTTTGTTTATGGCTGGGGTCCACCAGACTGGACGTTTGCCCTTGGTGGAAAGAGTCTTGGTTTTATTAGGGATTGCCTGATCCATGCAGTCCTGGAGGTGTTCGTAGAAGGCATTTGTAAGGGCTTCCACAGCTTGGGTTGTGGTTTCCACTGGCTCGGGGGCCTTGAAGGATACCACACCAGTCTTGAGTAGTGTGAAGTTTGCTTTAGAGAAGTTCTTCACTGTGGTCTTTTTTGTTTGGGGTGGGGGCGGGATGTGGATTTCCAGTGAGATAAGTTTGTGATCTGATCTCACCAATGAGGGATATACTTCTGGTGTGGAGCATTTTGTCCCCATGTTTGTGATGATGAGATCTAGCATATTTTCTCCTCTTGTGGGAATGGTGACTAGTTGTTCCATGGCATTTGAATTTATGAACTCCAGGAACCTTTGGGCTAGAAAGTTGGGGCTTGAGTAATGTTCCCCATCTATATTCGGGTAGTTGAAGTCACCCAATATAATGGTGTTTGGAGATACATTTATACCCTCCAGTGTCTTCAGGAAGGCTGTGTGGGGTTCCTGAGTTTGAGAGGGTGGCCTGTAGCATGCTACAAATTGTAGAGCAGTTTTGCCTATGGTTAATTGCACCTGGATGGTTTCCGATGCTTTGTGCGTTGCCACCAACCTGGAGGTGTGGGTATCCTTGATGAATATGGATACACCCCCTCCTTTTGTGGTGTGGTCCGGGTTTTGGAGCCGGAACGCATGATATGAGGTAAAACCTGATAGTGCTGGGGTGCTCTCAGGAGCCTTGAACCAGGTTTCAGTCACAGCACAGCCATCGATGTTCTCCATACTGAGAAGGGCCTCGAGTGCGTGCAATTTGAGATTTAGACTTCTAGCATTGAGCAGCATTACCCTTAGTTTCTTCCCATTTTTGTTTTCTAGGGTGGTAGGTTTAGAATTTGAGCCTTGCCTAAAAAGGCACTATGGGGTGGCAAGAGCCTTAGCCAATATCCGGAATCCCAGGGTGACAGGTGCAAGCCATCCCTTGCGAAGCAGCGTGGCTTGTCAAGCATGTCATCCCAGGCAGACAGACACTG